>NC_136503.1:2630914-2680914 GCF_053919585.1 Euprymna scolopes | reverse complement strand
GATTACAATTTTCTGATGACATTTCTCGGATTACAATTTTCTGATTACGATTTTCTGATTACGATTTTCTGATTACAATTTTCTGATTACAATTTTCTGATTACAATTTTCTGATTACAATTTTCTGATTACAATTTTCTGATTACAATTTTCTGATTACGATTTTCTGATTACGATTTTCTGATTACGATTTTCTGATTACGATTTTCTTATTACAATTTTCTGATTACGATTTTCTGATTACAATTTTCTGATTACAATTTTCTGATTACGATTTTCTGATTACAATTTTCTGATTACAATTTTCTGATTACAATTTTCTGATTACGATTTTCTGATTACGATTTTCTGATTACAATTTTCTGATTACAATTTTCTGATTACGATTTTCTGATTTCGATTTTCTGATTTCGATGTTCTGATTACGATTTTCTGATTACGATTTTCTGATTACAATTTTCTGATTACAATTTTCTTATTACAATTTTCTGATTACAATTTTCTGATTACGATTTTCTGATTACGATTTTCTGATTACAATTTTCTGATTACAATTTTCTGATTACGATTTTCTGATTACGATTTTCTGATTACGATTTTCTGATTACAATTTTCTGATTACGGTTTTCTGATTACAATTTTCTGATTACAATTTTCTGATTACAATTTTCTGATTACGATTTTCTGATTACAATTTTCTGATTACAATTTTCTGATTACAATTTTCTGATTACGATTTTCTGATTACGATTTTCTGATTACAATTTTCTGATTACAATTTTCTGATTACGATTTTCTGATTACGATTTTCTGATTACGATTTTCTGATTACAATTTTCTGATTACAATTTTCTGATTACAATTTTCTGATTACGATTTTCTGATTACGATTTTCTGATTACGGTTTTCTCACTACCATTTTCTGATTACAGTTTTCTCATAACGATTTTCTGATTAAACCTTTCTAATTACAATTTACTAATTACGATGTCCTGATTTCGATTTTTTGATTACGGTTTTCTGATTATGATTTTCTGATTACGGTTGTCTGATTACGGTTTTCTGACTATGATTTTCTGAATACGGTTTTCTGACTATGATTTTCTGATTACGGCTTTCTGACTATGATTTTCTGAATACGGTTTTCTGATTTCGATTTTCTGATTACAATTTTCTGATTACGGTTTTCTGATTATGATTTTCTGATTACAATTTTCTGGTTACACTTTTCTGGTTACGGTTTTCTGATGACAATTTTCTGATTACGATTTTCTCATTAAAATTTTCTGATTACAATTTCTTGATTACGATTTTCTGATTACAATTTTCTGATTACAGTTTTCTGATTACGAGTTGCTGATTACAATTTTCTGATTACAATTTTCTGATTACAATTTTCTGATTACGATTTTCTGATTACAATTTTCTGATTATAATTTTCTGATTACACTTTTCTGATTACAATTTTCTGATTACATTTCTCGGATTACAATTTTCTGATTACAATTTTCTGATTACAGTTTTCTGATTACGAGTTGCTGATTACAATTTTCTGATTACAATTTTCTGATTACAATTTTCTGATTACATTTCTCGGATTACAATTTTCTGATTACAATTTTCTGTTTACATTTCTCGGATTACAATTTTCTGATTACGATTTTCGGATTATTATTTTCTGATGAAGTTATTCTGATTACAATTTTCTGATTACAGTTTTCTGATTGCAATTTTCACATTACGATTTTCTCATTACAAATTTCAGATTAAGATTTTCTGATTACAATTTTCTTATTACTATTTTCTGATTACGATTTTCTTATTACGATTTTCTTATTACCATTTTCTGATTACGATTTTCTAATTACGTTTTTCTGATTACGATGTTCTCATTACAGTTTTCTGATTACAATTTTCTGATTACAATTTTCTGATTAAGATTTTTTGATTACGATTTTCTGATTACAATTTTCTGATTACAATTTTCTGATTTCGATTTTCTCTGGGATCTATTGAAATGACTGACTCTTGTCTTGGGGAGTGTCCTTTTTTAACATACGTCTGGGTCTGAGCTTTATTCCTGATTTGAGATTGAACAAGTACATTAAATACGTTGCCAAGGCTGCTGGTAACAGGGTAGGATCGTTCTACCACTCCAATAGATATCTCACTACTTATGCAATTCTCTACCTATACGTCCAAGGGTGGAATACTGTTTCCACAACTGAGCAGGAGCTGCTAGAACAGCTTATCCTGCTTTGACAGAGTTAAAAATAGACTTTGCAGCCTAGTGGGAGATACCCTTTTCTCTTACTTGCAACCTCTTTCCCACAGAAGAGACGTCTGCTTTATCATTATTTTTATGGCAAGTGCTCATCTGAGATTCAATCTAATGTCCCCTCTTTCTGACTTTCACGAAAAACATTCATTTAGATGAAACCACTATCAATAATTTTCCCCAAATGTGCCTAAAGCTAAACGTAGATTCTAGAAAAAAGATTATTTCTTAGAACTGTTGAACTCTGTTCTGTTTTCTTCTTTCCTACCGCTTGAAAAATGCTGCGATCCTTCTACAGCTCCAGTAGATATCTCACTCCTGATGCAGTTCTCTACCTATATAAAAGCCAGCTACGGCCAACAATGGAGTACTGTTGCCACATCTGAGTAGGAGCTTCAAGGATCAGCTTATCCTGCCTTGACAGAGTTCAAAATAGACTTCGTAGCTTAGTGGGGATGCTCTTTTCTCTTCCCTGCAACCTCTTTCCCACAGAAGAGACGTTGCGAGCCTGGCGCTGCTTTATCGTTATTTTCATGGCAAGTGCTCATTTGAGCTTCAATCTATGCCCCCCCCTCGCCAAACTTTCACGAAAAACACTCGTCTGATTGAAACCACTATCAATAATTTCCCACACTCCTTTTCTGTGCCTAAACCTAAATGTAAATTCCACAAACAAAGCTTCTTTCTTAGAACTGCACGCCTGTGGAATTCTCTTCTGATTCTCTGCTTTCCAGCTGACTACAATCTTATTATCTTCAAGTCCAACGTAAACAAATTCTTGATGAACCGTCCCCCTAAGTAATCCAATTCACAAAATTTCCACTACTTAGGTTTATAACGCTATAATCATATTGACTAATGTATACCCATTAACCCTTATTCTTGATAAGTTGTGACTCCTTTATAAAAAAAAGTTCATGATAACCCGATATTTTACAAGAACTCTAAAAAATATTCACGAACATGTTTTTCCGATTGCTGTAAACTTACATTTTCAACGTATACACATGTGTATAAAACTACCAATAAACCAATTGAGTTGAAATATACTTACCGGCGTCTTCGGCGCTCCTCCATACGGCTTTAAATCTGCTGGCATGTTAACTCACGCATATTCACATTTACAAAGCGTGAGACACACGCACACACACACACATGCACACGCACGCACACACACACACAAACGCACGCACATACACGCACGCACACGCACACACACGCACGCACACGCACGCACTCACGCACACACACACACACACGCACACACACACACACACACACACACAAGCACACACACAAGCACACACACGCACACACGCACACACACACACGCACGCACACGTACACACACGCACGTACACACACGCACACACACGCTCACACACACACGCACACACGCGCACACACACACGCACACACACGCACACACACACACACACGCACACACACGCACGCACACACACACACACGCACACACAAACACGCACACGCACACACGCACACACACGCACGCACACACACACACACACGCACACACACGCACACACAAACACGCACACGCACACACACACACGCACACACACGCACACGCACACGCGCACACGCACACACGCACACACACACACGCACACACGCACACACACACACGCACACGCACACGCACACACACACGCACACACACACACACGCGCACACGCACACACACGCGCACATACAAACTGCTAGAACCCTTTAGTTGTCCTCTGCTGATTTGTAACTAGGGCTCTGACAGAATATTCTTATCATTGTTTTGACTCTGGAGTATATATCCGACAAAGTTAGACATAGTTAATAAATCGAGAACCATATCACTCTATGTAAAAACATGTAAAATATTAACTGCTATATACTCGAGAGTCAAAATAATGAAAAAAATATTCTCTTGTCACGAACAAAACAAAGGAGCAGAAAAAAACTGCCATTTTACACTGACGAGCGAAGACAATCTTCAAATGTCGCTTCTCATCACTTGCGATTTCTCTAGAACATTGTTCTAACACCGGACATTGTTTTCGCCGAAAAGAAAGACAAAACATCATCGCTGAACTTAAAACAAAAAAGCTGAAACATTTACAAAAACACGTGTCACATATATGAAGCTAAAACATTTTAACGGAAATACATTTCACTAGAAATACTTCCAACATTTTCACGAAAAAAAAAAAAATAAAACATTGCAAAACGAACGAAACAAACAAACAAACAAACAAACAAAAACACCTTTTCTTTCACAACGGCTACATATAAAAAAAAAACAGCCTTAAAAAGAGGTAGCACTTTCTTAGTGTACGAAAAATTCTAATATCTGGCCTGGACTTTCGCTGTTTTCATGCTACCTTTTTATATCTTATACGCGCACGGGCATATTACAACAACCGCAACAAAAACATGGGTCAACTCGACTCCATTTACACACATGGCGCAAATATGTTAACACCAAAAAGAACGGATTTTACAAGCAAATGTCACGGACGGACATATTACAAAATCCTCACTACTTCGAATTTTCTAAATTACAAATGACACACATAAAAGAACCTTTCTTTTATTTCGATAAATATTTTTGGTTTTCTTCTGAAAACGAAGCCAACAAGGGTGTGTCTGTAACAGCCGACACTCGTTACAAACATAGGCAGGAGCTACTTCTCACGACTTCGAGATTTGAAATCCATTTTCTTCCTGGCTTTTCCAATCACAAGCCAGCTCTCTGTCACGAAATCTGAAATCCTCTTCCTCTTTCTCGCTGCTCTGCCCAGCAGCACACATCGCCGGGGGGGGGCTTCTGTGAGTACAACAAACTAACAATGGCTCTCTTCCAACTACCATTATTTCCACTTAAGTTTTTTTTTCTCTTTCTATCTCTTGTACACTCTACTAACGAAAATGACAAATAAAGTTGTTTATTAATATAGAATGAAACCCCATTTCGTTGTCTCATTTCTATTATCACGTTTGATTATAAATCTTTTACACTAAAAATATTTCTTCGAAATCGGCCCATCCTAAAAATATCTCGCCCAAATCAAAACACGTAAAATAAAACCTAAATAATCTTCCAAAACTGAGGATTTCCCAAAGTAAAGAAACTAAAAATGTTTGTGTTGAAAGTGAAAAGAAAGGCAATATTTAATTTGGAAGTCACGTGATTCGTTACTAGGTTTCAATTTCACCAGACAACTCCCCTAGGTCTAACCTACTAAACTACGGCCCGTGGGCTAGATCCGGCCTGCCAAAATCTTTAATCTCACCCACGGAGTTATTATGAAAAATTAAAAAGATGGAAATGTGTGAAAAAAGTGTGGTGGTTTTTCTTTTCGTTCAGAAAATGATGAAAACAAACTAAAACACTTATTCAGATCACTTTAAAAAATGTCACGCGTAGCTTTAAAAAGTCAGCAATATGGCCCCCGACCTCGTTCGAAAAATTTCGGTTCATCTGTTTAAACTAACGATTTTTTTTAATAATCGAATTCTACAACATTCAAATAAAATATTGCTTTCCACTGACAACTTCTCTATCCCCCAGCAGGGGAGGGGGGCGAGGGTATAGTTTTAATAGTATGGTTCGTTTTCACGCGCTACTCCCACAGCCTGTTGTTCCTATTTACAATGCCCCCACCCCCACGGGACAGTTAGACACCAGGGTCGCTTTTTAACGTGGAGAAAAGGAACAAAAATAAAAATTGTCTCAGTCGTGAAGGATTTCTCCTCTACTAACAGAGAACAAGAAATGTAAATGTAGCATCTGAAGAACAGATACGGTTGTTACTGACAACTCGTATGTCCACATACTTCGTTTCACCCCCTCCTCCTTCCCTCTAACCTTAACCCTCCGTCTTTCAACGTATAATCAACCCGGTCGGAGTGAGGGGGGGGGGGAAGGAGAAATAGATATAAAATGGGTTCTTATTTAGAATTCGACTTAATCAAAAAATAAATATACATAAATATAGAGAGAAAAGTCTTTATGGTATATATACTCATCACAGAATGAAAATATCATATTCCAAAAATCACGTAAATTGATCAAGTAGCTTATTTTTAACCAAGAAAATCAAAATTTACGATGTTTTGTGATTAAGTTTTAATTATTTTGAATGCAAGCACAGTTTCAGTAGTCGAATTGAATTGTCGCCCTTGAATTTTAACACATTCTAAAAACAGCATGGCGGCTCTCGGCTCCCGTTTCGATCGTCATAAAATTTGATTTCATTAGTTAAAAAAAATAACTAATTGTTGAAGTTACGTGATTTTTGGAATATGACATCTTCGTTCTTAAATACCTGTATTTTTTTCAATAAAGTTATACTCTAAAAAAAAGCATAAAATGAAATAAAGAAAAGGACAAAGAACGGGGAAATAACCGATTTCGGTAATGTCGCTAAATAGGATTTGTGGATGATCTGAAAATATAAAGCATTCAAAATATTTCTTATCTTAAAAATTACATAAGGAGTCATTTTGTGTAAAAAGTTCATTTATTCAATACGTAAAAAACCAGAATGGTTGTCAAATGCAATTTCGTAGACTAAGTAGCAGCCTCGACCTTGCGATCAAAAAGCAAGATCGAGTCAAAACGGATCAAACCGAGGGACTTTGGTGAAACTGCTTAGTTCGTATCTTTATGAATCATTTGTTATTCTAAAGTATAGAAACAAATTGAATTCAAAATTATTTTTGGTATTTTATTCTTACCTTTATTCTACATGGGCTGCTGCATCTGCGATTTGTCTCTCACTCCTGGACAGGGTACAAAAGACAGGTCCTGAACTGTCATCTAGGCTCCAGCCTCTGTTCCATCGACGAAATGTTGCATCCTTCTGCCTGTTCTACAAGTATTTTAATGGTGAATGCTCCGACGAACTACAAGCACTTGTACCCTCTCGACGTGAATACCCCCGACGAACCCGACAAGCAACTAAATTCCACCCCTTTACAGTAGAGATCCCTAGGTGTAAGAAAGCTTTCTACTCCAATATTTGCTAGACTTTGAACCTCCCTTCTAGGATTCTGCTTTCCCAACTGTACTGATATGCAGAAGTTCAAGTGTAATGTGAACAAATATCTTGCTGCTCATCTCCCTTCATAATACCCCTGCAACTTATGTCTCCTACTTCAAAGTGGCACTTTGCCTTGTTTGGGGTGAAAATTGAAAAAAAAAAAACATAAGTAAAAATAAAAGTTGCTGAAATTATTTGTCATTCTAAATTATAAAAAAATTAATTAAAATTAAAATTGTTTCAAATTTGTTTAAACTTATTTTCGGTGTTTTTTTCCTTGCATTTATTTTACATAAGTAAAAATAAAAGTTGTTTAAATTGCCATGTTCCGACTAGTCATCTTTGTTCGCTCCAGTCGATCTTGGTTTTTGATCGCAAGGTCAAGGTTGCTACCTGGCCTACGAAATTGCAAGTGGCAGACATGTTTATTATTTTTTTAATTCAATGTTTACATATTTTAATCGTGCATTTCTTGAGTTTCGATGATAAAATAAATGAACTTTTTGCACAAAATGATTCCTCATCTAATAATGTTTAAGATATGAAACATTTTAAATGACTTATTTTTCTCTTTTCATCCACAAACCCTACTTAACGGCATTACTCTGATTTCACTTGGCTTATATATTTTACACTTTGGTTGCAGTATATTAAACATTATTTCTTCTTAAAAACAAAACAAAATTAACATTCTTGACAAAAAATAATAATGACAGAGTACAAAATAGACTTCGTGGTTTAGTGGAGGATGCCCTTTTCTCTACCCTGCAACCTCTCTCCCACAGAAGAGACGTTGCGAGCCTATCCTTGTTTTATCGTTATTTCCATGGCAGATGCTCGTCTGAACTCCAATCTCTGGTCCCCCCTCGCCAATCTTTCACGAAAAACACCCGTCTGTCTAGCTGAATCCACTGTGAAAAATTTCCCCCACTCTTTATCTGTGCCTAAATCAAAACGCGGATTCCATGAACAAAGCTTCTTTCTTAGAACTGCACGCCTGTGGAACTCTGTTCCGTCTGCCTGCTTCCCTCCGGACTACAACTTGGATGTCTTCAAGTCCAATGTTAACAAATTCCTAATGAACCGCCCCCTTAAGTAAACACTTCAGCAAATCTCCTCACTAACTTAATGTACTTGCAATAAACCTTATCCATGAGTGACTTCCGGGCCTTGATAAGTGGTGATCACTGTGTAAAAAAAAAAAAAAAAAAAAAATCTTAGCAGAGCGTAGTTTCGATCTACGGACCTCTGGGTTATGGGCCCAGCACGCTTCCACTGCGCCACTCTGCTACGAACACTTTCGAACCCGTTAGTGTCAATAGTTTTCTCCATTTCCACGGCTTACTTTCACAGCCGATTCTGACTGGCAGCTGGTAATTCTGTATTTTGTTTCACCTCGTTTTCTTCATCTTGCCACTGTCACTCGGGTGGAGAATGACGAAAAAAAAAAAAAAGAAAAAAAAGATGAGCATATTTTATAATACAGAATAAAACAAAGAAGTAAGTACACGCCTGGAAGCCCCTAAAAAACGGCACCTTTTTACATTCTTTCCACCTCAGCATTCACCGTTAAATTGATGACTTTTAAAAATATTCGAGTATGCTGAAAACGAATATCACATTTACATTTGGTGCAGACAGATAGTTTTCCGGATATTAAGACTTTTATTATCCAATGTAATCCATTACGTTATCACTGGAAAACATGAAAAATACGATTACAAACACTTCATCCACACCATATGAAGAATGGCGAACGCCATTGACATTTATGAAGTAATACATTAAAAAAAAAATGTCTTAATATCACGAACACTACTTATTTGCATGCGATATTTGTATTCAGCACTTCGGGTCCTGATAAGTAATAATTATGACTATGACACCAGCATATTCTTTTATTGTTTTGACTCTCGAGTATATATCCAACATAGTTAGACACCGTTAATCAACCGAGAACCACATCACTCAATATAAAAGCATACGGATACACACTCGAGTGTCAAAACAATAATAAGAATATGCTGTTGTCCTAGCCCTAGTAAATGACTCACTTGCAAAAAAAAAAATATTTAAAAAAAAAAAAATAAGAGTTTGGAGGGTCACTCATACTAAGCAACTCTTTTTATTAAATAATTTTTCTTTATTTTCTATGCATTCTTCGGTAATTGTGCAAAAAACCAGGCCCTAAATTTCAAACACGCCGACAGGTGGCGCCCGCGTCTGTCAATTGATGCATGGAAGCGCAACTTGATACAAAACTTCTGCTAATTCTTCAAAACTACTTACTCATAGATTTGATAAAATATTCATATATTTTTGTTAATATATTTTTTAATATTAATATTAAAGATATCAAATATAAAGATACTTTTTGTTAATATATTTTTCAAATATATTTACGTTTTTTTTTTTTCAAATATAGTTACATTTTTTAATATACTTTATTAAAATATACTTTATTAAGATATATTTTATTAAAATATATTTTATTAAAATATACTTTATTTAAACCTGCGCAATCTATTATAATCGTCGCCGATTTAAAAATAAATGTTTTAGAAATATCATCCACTGGATTCGTATTCATTATTTTGCTTGAATTTAATTTTTTTTTTAAAAACATACGTGAAATATTCCCATTTTAAAACTGTTAAACTATTTTCCTTTGCACATTCACATTTTTTAAACTGCTGAAACTGTCAAGAATGTGACACATTGTTTTTTTTTTCATTTTTCTGTAAATAAATATATTTTTAAAATATCTAAATAGTTGACAAAATATATAACATTAACTTAAATAAAGATAGTTTTTGAAAAGGTATGCGATTAAAAGAATTAAAAAATTAATTGATAAAAAAGTTGATGCATTTTTATATTTTTATTATAAGGGGGTGAAAAAAATAAGCATAAAATATATTTAAAAACTGTATCCATTTTGTGCTTCCATACTTCAATTGACAGACGCGGGCGCCACCTGCCGGCATGTTTGAAAGTTAGAGTCTGGTTTCATGCATAATTACCCATTCTTCTTGTTTATGTGTTTTATTCACTCCCTTCGCCGCCATTCACACATCTGTGCATATTTTTGTTTATAAAATTCATCAACTGCTGCCTATTATCATTTCAATGCGAATGCGGTATTCTGGCGAAACGATATAAAGTTTCAGAGAAAATTGCAGACCCTAACGACTCCGATTCTCTTGAAATTTATTGGCCTCTAATGTTTACACATTTTAATCGTGCATTTTAACAAAGACTATTATGTAAATTTACAGTGAATACAC
Source organism: Euprymna scolopes (assembly GCF_053919585.1). NCBI lineage: Eukaryota > Metazoa > Mollusca > Cephalopoda > Sepiida > Sepiolidae > Euprymna > Euprymna scolopes. The sequence goes on along the minus strand of NC_136503.1, from coordinate 2,670,310 downwards.
AATTCTACTGTGTCATTGTTATTTGTGCCAATCGAGAATACGTCCCCGGCAATCAGTCCAATCTTGGCTTCATTGCTGTCAGGTTTAATTATGATTATTCTGTTGAGTTCCACGAGGTACACCCTTCCAGGATTTATCTTTCCTCTGAGAAATGTTCATTTTATTGCATATCACTTGCGCCTTTCCTATCGTAGAGTGCAAGATTGCACTTCAACAAAAACTCTGGCCTTTCAGTATCTCACGTGACTTTGTGCCTAACCTACCGCAAAGGTGGTAAATAGGTATTGGATATTGGTGATGTAATAATAATTTTTTTTTTTAACATGAATGTATAAATATACGGTTCCAGGGTGACACTGAAATTTGATTGGTCGGAGGAGAATGCTGCAGGACAACAGCGTGCAAACAAACAAAATTGGGTACTCATGCAGAGAGTGATCCGTGCTGGAATAATAACGTTATTATTTAAAAAGCCATTCTTAACATGGGGAGGGTGTTTTCTACCTCTTCTGTACTTTAACCTTACAATTGAATAAACTAAACATATGATAAAACTTTATATCAAGTTTTCTCAGTTGGTTATTTATTACTTTTCAAAAGGTATCCATTACAATATTGTTTTGTATTGCGACTAACAAGTCTGCAAAATTATGTTATTGCTGCATATTTAGTCACGTATTCATCAGATGACTAAATATACAGCAATAACATAATTTTGCAGACTTGTTTGTCGCAATACGAAACAATATTGTAATGGATACCTTTTGAAAAGTAATAATCAACTGAGAAAAATTGATATTTGGAACTTGAAGAATTATTATACTACATTATATATGTTCTCGAACCGAATAAAAAAGCCATTCATTGAGCTTGGACTTTTTTTTCTTCAAAATTAAAAATTTATATAAAAAAAGATTTTTCATTATAAAAAAAAAACAACTTTAATCCTAAGATTTTTTTATCCATTATGATTGGTATATACACACAAAGTACGTTTCAAGTAAATGATTAACTAATATATATATATATATATATATATATATATATATATATATATATATATAGAATTTCTACATCTAATCAATATTTTCTTTAGGTTGCACCGCATTTTTCAACTCTTTTTTTAATCGAACATGGACTTCATTTGGAATATACTTTTAACGTAAACGTTTCTGTATTATTATTAACTTTTATACAAATATGACTTTTGTAGTTTTGAATCCATGTGCTAACCAGCAAAATCATAGCTTGCTTATGAGTATCATTTTGTCAACTAATTTCCTCTATTGATGTAAAAGCTATTGTTTGAAACTTAATAGAATAAGGGAAACTTTAAGTTTTCAATTTGTATTCCTAGTCGAATAACAAATTTAAATTTATTTTCTTATATATATATATATATATATATATATATATATATATATATATATATATATATATATATATAGGGTGACTAAAAAAACGGGTCCCAACTCTAATTAGCCCCCGTTTCTTAGAGTTTTGTCAGAATGAAATGAAACTTTGGTCATAATTAGTTTATTATATTCAAAACATCACATTAAAACACTAGGGTCTTTGGCCTTTTTTTCTCCGTTGACTGTAAAATGCTCAGAAAGACGATTGAATGTCCTCTGTTTTTTTTTTTTGGGGGGGGGGGGAGTCACCCTGTATATATATATATATATTTTATATACATATATATATATATATATATATATATATATATATATATATATATATATTATATATATATATATATATATATATATATATATATATATATATATATAATATATATATATTATATATATTACATTATATATGTACCTAACTTAAAAAACTTGATTTCTATGGGTTTTCCAGAGGTGCTGAAAACGAATATCACATTTAAATTTTCCATAAATAAGTATTTTCTGGGTATTAAGCAATGTAATTCTTTGTTATAAGTGGTTACTATTGTTGTACGAGCAAGCGCGCATGTTTTTGCTTAATACCCGAAAAATACTGATTTGCGGAAAATTTAAATGCGAGATTCGTTTTCAGCATACCGAAAACCTAAAGAAAATAAGTTTTTTAAAGTAGGGTTTGTGTTGGTCTACCAGGGCACAATAAACACCACGCCTAAAAAACCTACTTATTCTTAACATAAGTGATCTGTAATTTGAACTATTCACGCATGCGCATTCGTGAAATAGCAAACAGGTTAAAATCCGACGACTCCTACAAAACAACTTTACAATTTATACTTCTTTGCAACCCCTTTTTCCGGATGAAAACGGATTAACAAATTTTTCACATGTCTGAATATCCTATATACCAAATATCAAGTTCATAAATCAAAAAATCGTTGAGTATATAGGTTAAGAAGTGTCCTCACACACACATTCTCGTTTTCGCCTGTGCATACAGATTTCGGACCTGAAGCAAATACGCCAACGTTCCAAATATGTCAGCGTTTTTGCAACAAACATAAATATATAAAAAGGCAAAAAAAAGAACTGTAACACTATCGTAACACATGCTTTTTTTTATTATAAAAATCGCTACAGACAAAGCGTGAAGCCACTTAATATAAAGAGCTAACAAGAACGAACATTAATTATCGCAGAAACATAAGATACTTATTGGCCTTAGTCTTGAAAAAACAGGCCCCCCCCCCTTAAAAAAAAACCCAACAAAAAACAAACAAACAAACAAACAAACAAAAAACAACAACAAAAACAAGGCTATAAATAGGCGGGAACCAGTTAGCAGGATGAGAATAATAAAAAAAAAAAAACAACAAAAAAACATACTGCAATAGGAAGCTGACTACAACAATGAGGTATAAAAACAGCGATTTGATAGACAACCACTAGACCCAGCAAGTCAAACGAGCTGAAACAAAGGAAGCAGGGAGTAGATGAGACAATTTGGAAGAACATATTCCATAATATTATTTGGATTCATCGGACTATTATTCTCATCTTGGGTGTTATTTTTACAACGTTTCGGTCGTTGTAACCTCAGACCTTCTTCAGGTGTATCTTGTCGGACTCGGGAAACTCTCTGTTGAACTCGGGAATTCGGGCAGAATTTCGAGCGGAACCTTTTATTTATTTATTTATTTATTTATTTACTTCCCGGAGGTATCATGTTCTTGTTCCGCCAGCCATAACTGTATAGAAGTCCTAAGTAATTTGCAATTGCATATGTTTTTCATTAATTTAATTATAAACAATAGGTAATATATACAATAAGTAAAAGAAACAATAAATAATATAAATACTACAAATATAATATAATATACTATAATATAATATAAACTAGCGGGGGTACCCGGCGTTGCCCGAGTGTTTGTTTCCGGGACGGGACGGGGGGAGTTTTAAAAATGTTATGGTAGGTAAGTAGGAAGGATCAAACCCGGAGTCACGAGTAAAAGTAGGAAAATAAAGTGTGAAAAAAAAATAAAAAAAAACATCTGCAACGTTAACAGTTCGGCCACCAAGAAAAGTCCATTCCAGTTGTTTAGAAAAAAACAAAACAAAAAAAAACGACTACGGTAGGTCGGCGCGAACGTGAAAATATAATGTGAATTGTCCAGCACGCTAACCACTACGCCACAGAGCACTGCAGCTTAGTTTAGTGATTTTAAATAACTTCACATGAAAGAACTACGAAGCCAAACCGGTGTTTTCTTCTCAACTGTTCCTTGTGAACGATCCCCAAACGGTGTTAAGTGGTGGTAGGGGGAGGAGGAATTTATTAGAGAGAAAATATTTTACCACTTCCATTGATCTTAACCGATTTTGGCCGTGACTTCTCAGCAGAAAAAGTATAGAAATCTAAGATTATCGAGGAATTTGAGAAATAATAAGCCTATAACACACCTCAGATATTGTTCTGCCGTTTGTGCATATTATATTTGCATGAAATATCTTGATTTTTAATCCTATTAATGTCAAAATCAGGCGGGAAAAAATGAGTTCATTTTATTTATATACTAGCGGGGGGACCCGGCGTTGCCCGAGTGTTTGTTTCCGGGACGGGGGGGGGAGTTTTAAAAAATGTTATGGTAGGTAAGTAGGAAGGATCAAACCCGGAGTCATGAGTAAAAGTAGGAAAATAAAGTGTGAAAAAAAAAAAAAAAAAATCTGCAACGTAAACAGTTCGGCCACCAAGAAAAGTCCATTCCAGTTGTTTAGGAAAAAAAAAAAAAAACGACTACGGTAGGTCGGCGCGAACGTGAAAATGTAATGTGAATTGTCCAGCACGCTAACCACTACGCCACAGAGCACTGCAGCTTAGTTTAGTGATTTTAAATAACTTCACATGAAAGAACTACGAAGCCAAACCGGTGTTCTCTTCTCAACTGTTCCTTGTGAACGATCCCCAAACGGTGTTAAGTGGTGGCAGGGGGAGGAGGAATTTATTAGAGAGAAAATATTTTACCACTTCCATTGATCTTAACCGATTTTGGCCGTGACTTCTCAGCAGAAAAAGTATAGAAATCTAAGATTATCGAGGAATTTTAGAAATAATAAGCCTATAACACACCTCAGATATTGTTCTGCCGTTTGTGCATATTATATTTGCATGAAATATCTTGATTTTTAATCCTATTAATGTCAAAATCAGACGGGAAATAATGAGTTCATTTTATTTATATAGATACTAGCGGGGGGACCCGGCGTTGCCCGAGTGTTTGTTTCCGGGACGGGGGGGGGGAGTTTTAAAAAATGTTATGGTAGGTAAGTAGGAAGGATCAAACCCGGAGTCATGAGTAAAAGTAGGAAAATAAAGTGTGAAAAAAAAAAAAAAAAAATCTGCAACGTAAACAGTTCGGCCACCAAGAAAAGTCCATTCCAGTTGTTTAGGAAAAAAAAAAAAAAAACGACTACGGTAGGTCGGCGCGAACGTGAAAATGTAATGTGAATTGTCCAGCACGCTAACCACTACGCCACAGAGCACTGCAGCTTAGTTTAGTGATTTTAAATAACTTCACATGAAAGAACTACGAAGCCAAACCGGTGTTCTCTTCTCAACTGTTCCTTGTGAACGATCCCCAAACGGTGTTAAGTGGTGGCAGGGGGAGGAGGAATTTATTAGAGAGAAAATATTTTACCACTTCCATTGATCTTAACCGATTTTGGCCGTGACTTCTCAGCAGAAAAAGTATAGAAATCTAAGATTATCGAGGAATTTGAGAAATAATAAGCCTATAACACACCTCAGATATTGTTCTGCCGTTTGTGCATATTATATTTGCATGAAATATCTTGATTTTTAATCCTATTAATGTCAAAATCAGACGGGAAATAATGAGTTCATTTTATTTATATAGATACTAGCGGGGGGACCCGGCGTTGCCCGAGTGTTTGTTTCCGGGACGGGGGGGGGAGTTTTAAAAAATGTTATGGTAGGTAAGTAGGAAGGATCAAACCCGGAGTCATGAGTAAAAGTAGGAAAATAAAGTGTGAAAAAAAAAAAAAAAAAAATCTGCAACGTTAACAGTTCAGCCACCAAGAAAAGTCCATTCCAGTTGTTTAGGAAAAAAAAAAAAAAAACGACTACGGTAGGTCGGCGCGAACGTGAAAATGTAATGTGAATTGTCCAGCACGCTAACCACTACGCCACAGAGCACTGCAGCTTAGTTTAGTGATTTTAAATAACTTCACATGAAAGAACTACGAAGCCAAACCGGTGTTCTCTTCTCAACTGTTCCTTGTGAACGATCCCCAAACGGTGTTAAGTGGTGGCAGGGGGAGGAGGAATTTATTAGAGAGAAAATATTTTACCACTTCCATTGATCTTAACCGATTTTGGCCGTGACTTCTCAGCAGAAAAAGTATAGAAATCTAAGATTATCGAGGAATTTTAGAAATAATAAGCCTATAACACACCTCAGATATTGTTCTGCCGTTTGTGCATATTATATTTGCATGAAATATCTTGATTTTTAATCCTATTAATGTCAAAATCAGGCGGGAAAAAATGAGTTCATTTTATTTATATAGATAGATAGCGGGGGGACCCGGCGTTGCCCGAGTGTTTGTTTCCGGGACGGGGGGGAGTTTTAAAAAATGTTATGGTAGGTAAGTAGGAAGGATCAAACCCGGAGTCATGAGTAAAAGTAGGAAAATAAAGTGTGAAAAAAAAAAAAAAAAAAATCTGCAACGTAAACAGTTCGGCCACCAAGAAAAGTCCATTCCAGTTGTTTAGGAAAAAAAAAAAAAAAACGACTACGGTAGGTCGGCGCGAACGTGAAAATGTAATGTGAATTGTCCAGCACGCTAACCACTACGCCACAGAGCACTGCAGCTTAGTTTAGTGATTTTAAATAACTTCACATGAAAGAACTACGAAGCCAAACCGGTGTTCTCTTCTCAACTGTTCCTTGTGAACGATCCCCAAACGGTGTTAAGTGGTGGCAGGGGGAGGAGGAATTTATTAGAGAGAAAATATTTTACCACTTCCATTGATCTTAACCGATTTTGGCCGTGACTTCTCAGCAGAAAAAGTATAGAAATCTAAGATTATCGAGGAATTTTAGAAATAATAAGCCTATAACACACCTCAGATATTGTTCTGCCGTTTGTGCATATTATATTTGCATGAAATATCTTGATTTTTAATCCTATTAATGTCAAAATCAGGCGGGAAAAAATGAGTTCATTTTATTTATATAGAAAAGATAGATAAGATATAAGAAAGAAAGAATAGATAGAAGAAGAATAGAAGATAGATAGAAGAAGATAGATAAATAGATTGATAGAAGATAGAAAAATAGAAGAAGAAGATAGAAGAATAGAAGAAGAAGATAGAAAGATAGAAGAAGATAGATAGATAGAAAGAGAAGAAGAGAAGAAAGAATAGAAGAAGATTGAAGAATAGATAGAAGATAAAATAGAAGAAGAAGAAGAGAAGAAGAGAAGAGATAATACAAATATAATATAATATAAATAATACAAATATAATATAATATAAATAATACAAATATAATATAATATAAATAATAAGTAAAATTCACGAGTTCGAGAGAAACATTCCCGAGTTCAACCAGATATACCTGAAGAATGTCGGAGGTTACATCAACCAAAACGTTGTGAAGATCACGGTCAAGATGTGAACAGTGGTCAGATGAATCCAAATAATACGAATAACCAATTCTCATCCAAAAAATTCAGAAACGCCACATGCCATAATAGTATTTATAAAAAAGACTGAGACATTCAATAGGTTTATCAGAAATTTTGAGGAATTTTTGACACTCCTAACACGAAACTGCGAATAAAATATAAAAAAATCGTAATTTCTCTTTTAAAAGTAGTTTGTTTATTTTCTTTATGGATTATACTTCCAAAATAAACTATTAAAGTTGTTTTAAAAGTAATAGAAATATATATATTTTTAAACAGGAATGAAATCAATTGATTTTTACGAGTTAAGTATTTTTCAATTTTTAAACTTTAAAAATCTACCAAAATTTTTCTATTGATTCAAGTTTTACGATATTTTCAGGATCAATGTGAAATTTTATGCTCTTTCCAATAAACCGAATATAATATTTTAGACAAACGTTTTTTTTAATTCACGCCCCCTATTTTGAAATGTCTATTAAAAAGTAAACAATTAATTTACTCACCAAAGTTTTATGTATCACAAATTAAAGATAAAAGATCAAAAATAATATATTCAAATTTAAAACAAAAAAAGAAGTGTTTTTTAGAAATTTGCCTGTAAAATTCGAAGTTTAAAACCTTTAAAAAAAAAAAACGTTTTTTTGTTTTTTTTTATTTAATGAAACCTTGGTCCTTCCTCCTTTAATTGAAAAAAAAAAAGGGTTTGAATTAAATTTTTCGAGTAGTTATAAGCTTGGAAAGACAGGGGGTCGAATTAATTCACGCCCCCATTTTGAAATGCCTATTAAAAAGTAAATAATTAATTTACTAACCAAAGTGTTATATATCACAAATTGAAGATAAAAGATCAATAAATAATATATTCACATTTAAAACAACAAAAAAAAAGAAGTGTTTTTTTAGAAATTTACTTGTAAAGTCCAAAGTTAAAAAAAAAAAAAAACACGTTGTTTGTTATTTTTTTTTAATGAAACCTCGGTTCTTGCTCCATTAATTGAAAAAAAAAATTAGGTTTTGAATTACATTTTTCGAGTAGTTATAAGCTTGGAATGACAGGGGGTCGAATTTTTCAATATATTTCACGCATTCGTAAGGTCAGTTTCTGATACACCTGCGTGTGTGAGAGAGATGACAGCGGAGGAAATTACTGATAGTGGTTGTAGCTAGACGAGTGCTTTTTGTGAAGGTTTAACAGAGGGAACCATAGATTGCAGCTTAAACGAGCACTTACCATAAAAATAAGGACAGAACAACGACGCAACGACGTTTCTTCCGTGGGGAAGATGTAAAGAAGTAAATAAATATTCAAGAATGATCACAAATGAAAAAGAAAAAAAAAGATGATCACTAATTAATGAATATATTGTGACTTTGTATTGACAAGAAAAAAACATTATTTACTATATAAATAAATTCTTAGCAGAGCGTAGTTTCGATCTACGGACCTCTGGGTTATGGGCCCAGCACGCTTCCACTGCGCCACTCTGCTACGAACACTTTCGAACCGGTTAGTGTCAATAGTTTTCTTCATTTCCACGGCTTACTTTCACAGCCGATTCTGACTGGCAGCTGGTAATTTTGTATTTTGTTTCACCTCCGTTTTCTCCATCTTGCCACTGCCACACCGGTGGAGAATGACGAAAAAAAAAAAAAAAAAAAAGAAAAGAAAAAAAAAGATGAGCATATTTTATAATACAGAATCAAACAAAGAAGTAAGTACACGCCTGGAAGCCCCTAAAAAACGGCACCTTTTTACATTCTTTCCACCTCAGCATTAACCGTTAAATTGATGACTTTTAAAAATATTCGAGTATGCTGAAAACGAATATCACATTTACATTTGGTGCAGACAGATAGTTTTCCGGATATTAAGACTTTATTATCCAATGTAATCCATTACGTTATCACTGGAAAACATGAAAAATACGATTACAAACACTTCATCCACACCATATGAAGAATGGCGAACGCCATTGACACTTATGAAGTAATACATTTAAAAAAAAATGTCTTAATATCACGAACACTACTTATTTGCATGCGATATTTGTATTCAGCACTTCGGGTCCTGATAAGTAATAATTATGACTATGACACCAGCATATTCTTTCATTGTTTTGACTCTCGAGTATATATCCAACATAGTTAGACACCGTTAATCAACCGAGAACCACCACTCAATATAAAAGCATACGGATACACATTCGAGAGTCAAAACAATGAAAAGAATATGCTGTTGTCCTAGCCCTAGTAAATGACTCACTTGCAAAAAAAAAATATTTTAAAAAATAGTAAGAGTTTGGAGGGTCACTCATACTAAGCAACTCTTTTTATTAAATAATTTTTCTTTATTTTCTATGCATTCTTCGGTAATTGTGCAAAAAACCAGGCCCTAAATTTCAAACACGCCGACAGGTGGCGCCCGCGTCTGTCAATTGATGCATGGAAGCGCAACTTGATACAAAACTTCTGCTAATTCTTCAAAACTACTTACTCATAGATTTGATAAAATATTCATATATTTTTGTTGATATATTTTTTAATATTAATATTAAAGATATCAAATATAAAGATACTTTTTGTTAATATATTTTTCAAATATATTTACGTTTTTTTTTTCAAATATAGTTACATTTTTTAATATACTTTATTAAAATATACTTTATTAAGATATATTTTATTAAAATATATTTTATTAAAATATACTTTTATTTAAACCTGCGGAATCTATTATAATCGTCGCCGATTTAAAAATAAATGTTTTAGAAATATCATCCACTGGATTCGTATTCATTATTTTGCTTGAATTTAATTTTTTTTTAAAAAACATACGTGAAATATTCCCATTTTAAAACTGTTAAACTATTTTCCGTTGCACATTCACATTTTTTAAACTGCTGAAACTGTCAAGAATGTGACACATTGTTTTTTTTTCATTTTTCTGTAAATAAATATATTTTTAAAATATCTAAATAGTTGACAAAATATATAACATTACCTTAAATAAAGATAGTTTTTGAAAAGGTATGCGATTAAAAGAATTAAAAAATTAATTGATAAAAAAGTTGATGCATTTTTATATTTTTATTATAAGGGGGTGAAAAAAATAAGCATAAAATATATTTAAAAACTGTATCAATTTTGTGCTTCCATACTTCAATTGACAGACGCGGGCGCCACCTGCCGGCATGTTTGAAAGTTAGAGTCTGGTTTCATGCATAATTACCCATTCTTCTTGTTTATGTGTTTTATTCACTCCCTTCGCCGCCATTCACACATCTGTGCATATTTTTGTTTATAAAATTCATCAACTGCTGCCTATTATCATTTCAATGCGAATGCGGTATTCTGGCGAAACGATATAAAGTTTCAGAGAAAATTGCAGACCCTAACGACTCCGATTCTCTTGAAATTTACTGGCCTTTAATGTTTACACATTTTAATCGTGCATTTTAACAAAGACTATTATGTAAATTTACAGTGAATACACAATTCTACTGTGTCATTGTTACTTGTGCCAATCGAGAATACGCCCCCGGCAATCAGTCCAATCTTGGCTTCATTGCTGTCAGGTTTAATTATGATTATTCTGTTGAGTTCCACGAGGTACACCCTTCCAGGATTTATCTTTCCTCTGAGAAATGTTCATTTTATTGCATATCACTTGCGCCTTTCCTATCGTAGAGTGCAAGATTGCACTTCAACAAAAACTCTGGCCTTTCAGTATCTCACGTGACTTTGTGCCTAACCTACCGCAAAGGTGGTAAATAGGTATTGGATATTGATGATGTAATAATAATTTTTTTTTTTTAACATGAATGTATAAATATACGGTTCCAGGGTGACACTGAAATTTGATTGGTCGGAGGAGAATGCTGCAGGACAACAGCGTGCAAACAAACAAAATTGGGTACTCATGCAGAGAGTGATCCGTGCTGGAATAATAACGTTATTATTTAAAAAGCCATTCTTAACATGGGGAGGGTGTTTTCTACCTCTTCTGTACTTTAACCTTACAATTGAATAAACTAAACATATGATAAAACTTTATATCAAGTTTTCTCAGTTGGTTATTTATTACTTTTCAAAAGGTATCCATTACAATATTGTTTTGTATTGCGACTAACAAGTCTGCAAAATTATGTTATTGCTGCATATTTAGTCACGTATTCATCAGATGACTAAATATACAGCAATAACATAATTTTGCAGACTTGTTTGTCGCAATACGAAACAATATTGTAATGGATACCTTTTGAAAAGTAATAATCAACTGAGAAAAATTGATATTTGGAACTTGAAGAATTATTATACTACATTATATATGTTCTCGAACCGAATAAAAAAGCCATTCATTGAGCTTGGACTTTTTTTTCTTCAAAATTAAAAATTTATATAAAAAAGATTTTTCATTATAAAAAAAACAACTTTAATCCTAAGATTTTTTTATCCATTATGATTGGTATATACACACAAAGTACGTTTCAAGTAAATGATTAACTAATATATATATATATATATATATATATATATATATATATATATATATATATATATATATATATATATATAAAATTTCTACATCTAATCAATATTTTCTTTAGGTTGCACCGCATTTTTCAACTCTTTTTTTAATCGAACATGGACTTCATTTGGAATATACTTTTAACGTAAACGTTTCTGCATTATTATTAACTTTTATACAAATATGACTTTTCTCATATGTTTGTAGTTTTGAATCCATGTGCTAACCAGCAGAATCATAGCTTGCTTATGAGTATCATTTTGTCAACTAATTTCCTCTATTGGTGTAAAAGCTATTGTTTGAAACTTAATAGAATAAGGGGAACTTTAAGTTTTCAATTTTTATTCCTAGTCGAATAACAAATTTAAATTTATTTTCTTATATATATATATATATATATATATATATATATATATATATATATATATATATATATATATACAGGGTGACTAAAAAAACGGGTCCCAACTCTAATTAGCCCCCGTTTCTTAGAGTTTTGTCAGAATGAAATGAAACTTTGGTCATAACTAGTTTATTATATTCAAAACATCACATCAAAACACTAGGGTCTTTGGCCTTTTTTTCTCCGTTGACTGTAAAATGCTCAGAAAGACGATTGAATGTCCTCTGTTTTTTTTTGGGGGGGGTCACCCTGTATATATATATATAAAGTAAATGTAAAGTTGGTTCATTCTAAACAAATAAAACCATGTTTATACGTTACCAATTTATTTGAAATTTTCAGACAACCCATTTTTAGAGTCGAGGTATGTTTTTATGTTATTAAAATAAATTTACCTAATTAAAATAAAAATATTAAATAAAATAAATATATTTATTTAATCGTTTCTGCGAATCTGTTCTGTTGATAAAACTGAACTTCCGGTTCGATTCATTTCACAGCCACGAATTGACGAAAGGTTTCATTTTCTGTTAACTCGATAAGTAAAAAAACAAAAACAAAAAAAAAAACATATTTCATTTGTTTATCTTCCAAATTTTTTAATTTACACATCTTATATAAGGCCAAAAGAAAAAAGTTTGTTGCTTGCTTTTGAGTTTTTTTTTGTTTTTCTATATAAGATTACTCATGCAGAGAGTGATCCGTGCTGAAATAATGTTATTATTTAAAAAGTCATTCTTAACATGGGGAGGTAAGGATGTTTTGTACCTATTCTGTACTTTAACCTTACAATTGAATAAAAAAAAAAAAAACATATCGTAAAACGTTATTTAAACGTGGAAATATGATTTAAAAAATAGCGCGGATCGCTGTCTGCATTAGCACCATTTTTATTTATTGCGGACTATTATTCTCATCTTTATTAGTTGTTGTTTCACGAATTTTCGGCCAACTATTCCTCTGGCCTTCATGAAAAGAAGTCCTTTTATAAATGTTCAGTAACTTTTTCCTTTTATTATTCTTAAAGAGTAAAACTTTTCTTATTCATGAAAGGAGTTAAGCCTACGTAAATAAATAAATGTTTGTACACGTGACAAATTATCAATAAATGGTTTAGTTACTTTTTAAAAAAATTGTTTGTAAAAGTGCGAAAGGCGACGTTGTTGTATACTCCCATGCTTTAGTTCTATACTTATAGGTTTTTGGAATTTTTTTTCACTGGATTATTATTGATTGGACACTAATTAAACAGATTATTTAAAAAAAAATGTAAAAAAGAAATCATTATTTCGACATTTGAAAGTGGTGCTCACTTTTTAGTTACAACGTTCTGATAAATCAGTCACCCATTTTGTAAGCAATAAAAACGCGGTATATCAAAACCATAGAAAGTAAAAATAATGAGTCTCTACCGCATTTGTAAGTCAGAAATATATTTGTTTCTCAAAGAAAAAAAAAATAGAGAGAACAGGACTTTTTTTTATTGTTTTCATGAAAATAAAGTTTCGAGATTTTTAATTATTTTTTTTTTTTTACTTATTTAGTCAGTTTGTGTTTTTTTTTTGTTTTTAAATTGTTTTTGTGAAAGGTGAGTTTTTTTTCAAAACTTTTGTATTATAAATTTCACTAACATGCTGGAGAAATGTTTAATAATTTGGTATTTTTTTAGATTAGGTCCACCTCCACAATTTTCCTTTCAATGACGACATTTATAGGTTTCCGAGTATGCTGAACACGCAAATTGCATTGAAATTTTGCGGAAATAAATAGTTGTATTATGCATTGTATTCTTCGGCGGCCATCTTTTTACGTGCACACGCGCCATAAACAAATACACACACGTACAAAAGATGGCCGCCAAAGATTACAATGCATAATACAACTTTTTATATCTTGATAACTACTTATTTCTGCAAAATTTCGATGCGATTTTCGTATTCAGCATAGTCGAAAACCATTTCAAGTCGTCATTTAAAAGAAAATTGAGAAGGTGGACCTAATCTAAAAATTTACCAATAATTTTTAATCCCGTACGCCTCCCGATACATTGCTTCGTCAACATGCGACCATTTTATATCTCCCGAAGACACTTCCGTATTTAGAAAATAAATAAATAAAAAGTGATCGATTTACCAGAACGTGGTAACTAAAAAGTGAGTATCCCTTTCAAATGTTGAAATGATTTTTTTTTTCAATTTTTTTTCATAATCTGGTTAGTGTTCAATCAATAATAATCCAGTGAAAAAATTTCAAAAAACCTATCAGTATAGAAACTCCACCACGTAAGTAAATAAATAAAAAAATGTTACGTGCGCATGCGTTAGCCTTGACTAGGGGGGGTACTAAGGGAACGACCATTAAATAATTCTGCGGGTCGCCATGGAACTCAACGCCCAAGGAGTATCAAAATAGTTTTCATGATCTGAAGAAATTTTTTTTCCGAAAAGTGGGTGATCACTTTTCCATCTAAATTTAACTTAAAATGAACACCCACTTTCTGGCCACCTGAGGAAGGGGCATTTATTTTCGTGTTTATTGGCTTAAAGGTTTTTTTGACAAGGCAGTTTGGTACGCGAATGCATATTTAACAGTTTTCGTTTATGCTCACGCATAGCATAAACAAAGGCTACGTCTGTGAAATGGAAAATAGTCCCAGAGTTCAGGGGTTAATACCATGCAAATGAAATCAAACAAAAAGACTTTTTAGCCAAGAAACACACAGAAAGAAAAAAAAATAGCATCCATTTTTTTTCTATCGAATTCATTTGCTGTTTTTATTGAAAACTATTTTCCCCGGATTTTTGATATAATTTTCCATTAAGGACTGTGCGTCTCACGTTCGTAAATAACAAAATTTTTTTTGTAGATTTTGGTGTGCTAAAAACGAATCTGCAAACCGTTTCCGTCGCAAAAAAATAGTTTTCATGATATGAAGAAATTACTTTTTCGAAAAATTGGCGATCACTTTTCCATATAAATTTAACTTAAAATGAGCACCCACTTCTAGCCACCTGAGAGAGGTGGGATTTTTTCCCATGTTTATTGGCTAAACAGCTTTCGTTTATGCTTACGCATAGCGTAAACGAAGGCTACGGCTGTTAAATGGAAAATAGTCCCAAAGTTCAGGGGTTATTACCATGCAAAAGAAATCAAACAAAAAACTTTTTAGCCAAGAAACAGAAAAATGCCCCTCTCTCAGTTTGCCAGAAAGTGGGTGCTCATTCTAAGTTAAATTTACATTGAAAAGTGATCACCCACTTTTCGAAAAAGTAATTTCATGAATGTCATGAAAACTTTTTTTTGCTACGTAAACGGTTTGCAGATTCGTTTTTAGCACACCGAAATCTACAATAAAATATTTCGTTATATATGAAAGTAAAATAATACCGGATTTTTTTGAGCAGATTTGCCGTTTAGTTGTACAAATATCCTCAAACCAGGTAATCACTAAAAGGGATTTTTAAAAGTCGTCACCTGTATCGAGCAAAAGTTTAAAACCACCGATTATATGCCAGCCTACATCATGGTAACATATATTGAGTGAGTTCCTAACAGTATTTTTAGTTTAAACTCATTTTCTCAAAATTTCCCCAAACTTAACGTGTTCGATACAGTCTGCCGCCATTTGTATTTTTCAGATATACCGATAAACATTGAATGTTTTTGAACCGATTATACATTACATAAAAACACTAAAATCTTATCCAGTTAGGTAGAACACTTACTTTTCTTGCCTTTGATAACATTTATTTGTTATATATTTATTTTTTGACAACTTCTTTGTATCTGTGTTTAGTAATATAAACCCTTTTCATTTAATGTAACGTTTAGTCGGCTCGAAAAACAGTGTTTATTGGTGTATTTGAAAGCTACAAATGGTGGTGGACACTGTTGATTACTTTAAGTTAGAGAAAGTGAGTTAAAACTAAAAAAACTATACAAAATACTGTCAGAAACCTATCCATTATGCCAGCCTATGTCATGGTAACATATGTTCGGTGAGTTTCAGACACTGTTTTGTATAGTTTTTAGTTTTCAACTTACTTTCCCAAACTTAACGTATTCAACAGAATTCGCGACCATTTCTGTTTTTTGAGCCAATTAAACATTTTACATTACATAAAAACACTAAACAATTATCCAATTAGGTAGAAACGTAAATTACCTTACCTTTGCTTTCATTTATTTGTTTTTGGACGACTTTTTCGAATCTGTGTATAGTAACCCCCCCTCCCCTCACCATCAACCAAATATTAATTACTAAATCACATTAAAAAAAAAAAAAAAGCATTTAGCGTTTCAACATTTTTGCTACGTTCGGCTTCATTCACTGATTGTTGGTCAAGTCCAAAACATGAATGATTGACAGAAACTCTCGAGGATCCAGATCAAATTCTGCAAGAGTACCATTTTTTTCAGTTTCGCCTTCTTTTTCACTTTTTGCAGTGGATTGCTGTACTAATATAAGAAACATGCATTTTCTCTTTTATTAAATTTTTCCATTACACCAAATTGAGCCACTGCAACGCGTGGCAGGGTACAGCTAGTATATATATATATATATATATATATATATATATATATATATATATATATATATATATATATATATATATATATATATATATATATATATATATATATATATATATATATATATATATATATTACATTATATATGTACCTAACTTAAAAAAACTTGATTTATATGGGTTTTCAGAGGTGCTGAAAACGAATATCACATTTAAATTTTCCATAAATAAGTATTTTCTGGGTATTAAGCAATGTAATTCTTTGTTATAAGTGGTTACTATTGTTGTACGAGCAAGCGCGCATGTTTTTGCTTAATACCCGAAAAATACTGATTTGCGGAAAATTTAAATGCGAGATTCGTTTTCAGCATACCGAAAACCTAAAGAAAATAAGTTTTTTAAAGTAGGGTTTGTGTTGGTCTACCAGGGCACAATAAACACCACGCCTAAAAAACCTACTTATTCTTAACATAAGTGATCTGTAATTTGAACTATTCACGCATGCGCATTTGTGAAATAGCAAACAGGTTAAAATCCGACGACTCCTACAAAACAACTTTACAATTTATACTTCTTTGCAACCCCTTTTTTCCGGATGAAAACGGATTAACAAATTTTTCACATGTCTGAATATCCTATATACCAAATATCAAGTTCATAAATCAAAAAATCGTTGAGTATATAGGTTAAAAAGTGTCCTCACACACACATTCTCGTTTTCGCCTGTGCATACAGATTTCGGACCTGAAGCAAATACGCCAACGTTCCAAATATGTCAGCGTTTTTGCAACAAACATGAATATATAAAAAAGGCAAGAAAAAGAACTGTAACACTATCGTAACACATCCTTTTTTTATTATAAAAATCGCTACAGACAAAGTGTGAAGCCACTTAATATAAAGAGCTAACAAGAACGAACATTAATTATCGCAGAAAGATAAGATACTTATTGGCCTTAGTCTTGAAAAAACACGCCCCCCCAAAAAACCCAACAAAAAAAACAAACAAACAAACAAACAAAAAACAACAAAAAAACAAGGCTATAAATAGGCGGGAACCAGAATAAAAAAAAAACAAAACAAAAACAAAAACCATACTGCAATAGGAAGCTGACTACAACAATGAGGTATGAAAACAGCGATTTGATAGACAACCACTAGACCCAACAAGTCAAACGAGCTGAAACAAAGGAAGCAGGGAGTAGATGAGACAATTCGGAAGAACACATTCCATAATATTATTTGGATTCATCGGACTATTATTCTCATCTTGGGTGTTATTTTTACAACGTTTCGGTCGTTGTAACCTCAGACCTTCTTCAGGTGTATCTTGTCGAACTCGGGAAACTCTCTGTTGAACTCGGGAATTCGGGCAGAATTTCGAGTGGAAACTTTTATTTATTTATTTATTTACTTCCCGGAGGTATCATGTTCTTGTTCCGCCAGCCATAACTGTATAGAAGTCCTAAGTAATTTGCAATTGCATATTTTTTTCAATAATTTAATTATAAACAATAGGTAATATATACAATAAGTAAAATAAACAATAAATAGTATAAATACTACAAATATAATATAATATAATATAATATAAATAATAAAAGTATAATATAATATAAATAATACAAATATAATATAAATAATACAAATATAATATAAATAATAAAAGTATAATATAATATAAATAATACAAATATAATATAAATAATACAAATATAATATAATATAAATAATACAAATATAATATAATATAAATAATACAAATATAATATAAATAATACAAATATAATATAATATAAATAATACAAATATAATATAATATAAATAATAAGTAAAATTCACGAGTTCGAGAGAAACATTCCCGAGTTCAACAAGATATACCTGAAGAATGTCGGAGGTTACATCAACCAAAACGTTGTGAAGATCACGGTGAAGATGTGAACAGTGGTCAGATGAATCCAAATAATACGAATAACCAATCCTCATCCAAAAAATTCAGAAACGCCACATGCCATTTATTTATGTATTTATAAAAAAGACTGAGACATTCAATAGGTGTATCAGAAATTTTTGGAGGAATTTTTGACACCCCTAACACGAAACTGCGAATAAAATATAAAAAAATCGTAATTTCTCTTTTAAAAGTGGTTTGTTTATTTTCTTTATGGATTATACTTCCAAAATAAACTATTAAAGTTGTTTTAAAAGTAATAGAAATATATATATTTTTAAACAGGAATGAAATCAATTGATTTTTACGAGTTAAGTATTTTTCAATTTTTAAACTTTAAAAATCTACCAAAATTTTTCTATTGATTCAAGTTTTACGATATTTTCAGGATCAATGTGAAATTTTATGCTCTTTCCAATAAACCGAATATAATATTTTAGACAAACGCTTTTTTTAAATTCACGCCCCCTATTTTGAAATGTCTATTAAAAAGTAAATAATTAATTTACTCACCAAAGTTTTATATATCACAAATTAAAGATAAAAGATCAAAAATAATATATTCAAATTTAAAACAAAAAAGAAGTGTTTTTTTAGAAATTTGCCTGTAAAATTCGAAGTTTAAAACCTTAAAAGAAAAAAAAAACCGTTTTTTTTGTTTTTATTTAATGAAACCTTGGTCCATCCTCCTTTAATTGAGAAAAAAAAGGGCTTGAATTACATTTTTCGAGTAGTTATAAGCTTGGAAAGACAGGGGGTCGAATTAATTCACGCCCCCATTTTGAAATGTCTATTAAAAAGTAAATAATTAATTTACTCACCAAAGTGTTATATATCACAAATTGAAGATAAAAGATCAATAAATAATATATTCACATTTAAAACAAAAAAAAAAAGAAGTGTTTTTTAGAAATTTACTTGTAAAGTCCAAAGTTAAAAAAAAAACACGTTGTTTGTTATTTTTTTTTAATGAAACCTCGGTTCTTGCTCCATTAATTGAAAAAAAAATTAGGGTTTGAATTACATTTTTCGAGTAGTTATAAGCTTGGAATGACAGGGGGTCGAATTTTTCAATATATTTCACGCATTCGTAAGGTCAGTTTCTGATACACCTGCGTGTGTGAGAGAGATGACAGTGGAGGAAATTATTGATAGTGGTTGTAGCTAGACGAGTGCTTTTTGTGAAGGTTTAACAGAGGGAACCATAGATTGCAGCTTAAACGAGCACTTACCATAAAAATAAGGACAGAACAACGACGCAACGTTTCTTCCGTGGGGAAGATGTAAAGAAGTAAATAAATATTCAAGAATGATCACAAATGGAAAAGAAAAAAAAAAGATGATCACTAATTAATGAATATATTGTGACTTTGTATTGACAAGAAAAAAACATTATTTACTATATAAAAAAAGTTCTTAGCAGAGCGTAGTTTCGATCTACGGACCTCTGGGTTATGGGCCCAGCACGCTTCCACTGCGCCACTCTGCTACACGAGTTTCTCACAATCTTTAGTAGCTCTAATATTTCTTTACAGTTGCACAGCGAGAAGTATTAGTGCTACTATATAAACGGGCACACGACTGAAAGTTAGCTGGTCAGTGCTTCCTTCAGTAGAGAGAAGAGAGGGAAAGGATAGAGATAGATAGAGAGAGAGAGAAAAAAAGAAAAAGAGAGAGCAAAAGATAGATAGATAAGGAAAGAGAGAGAGAGAGAGGGGGAAAGGGGGGAAAGAAAAATAAAGAGGTATCTACACTTTTTCTTTTCGCTTTCGAAACAAATTATTTTGCAAAAAGAAAAAAAAACCCAAAACATAGCAAAATAATAGAGCGTTATTATTATTATTATTATTATTATTATTATTATTATTATTATTATTATTATTATTATTATTATTATTATTTTTGTTTTGTTTTTATTTATTTATTTATTTATTTTTTTTGTTTTTTAAAAAAAAATTTTTTTTTTTTTACACCGTTTGAAATCTGAGACAAAGCTAATCGTAAACATTTAACATCCGGCGATTCAGAAACATAGGCGACCCTGAGTACGACTATACCGGTGTCAGGTGAAAACCTAGCTTCGATATGAAAATGTTCCGATTACCAAACCGGACTCCCTGTTTTAGTTTAAATTAAATAAGCAAATTGCTGAGAAAAGAAATTATATGAAGCTTTTGAATAAGCTTCTATTTATTTATTTATTTATTTATTTATTTATTTTAAATACATTAAACTAAAACAGTAAGTCCGGTTTGGTAACCGGAACATTTTCATATCAAGTTTAGGTTTTCGCCTTACACCGGTCGGCAGTACGGTTACACTTAAGGTGCTTATACTTTTGAATCGCCAAGAAGCCATAATAGAGCTGATAAGTTCAAGATAATTTGTTACTGTTTATAATATTGAACATTTATGCTTTTTACCTGTCGACTTAGTCACACATCCGTTATAGCAGAGAATTAATAGTGAATCATCAACTCGAACATTTAAAAGTTATGGTGTAGTCGCAATTAACTACTATTGTTTTGTTGTTGTTTCCTACTGCAAGAATTGTGACACAAGGGTCGGAAAGTGGGATTGAGAAGTTAGCGCCCCCGAGGATGGGTACTCTGGCCTGCAAAAGTGATGGGGCAGTCCCGTCGACATTCTTCGGTAAGGGCACCTCAGGCGATTGGCAATAATCTTCTCGGAACCTCTTATCAAAAAGAAAAGGCAAAGCCTGGGAATATGAACCGCCTTGAACTGCACAGAACTTCCACCGCAAAATCAAACAGGGACCGGATCAAGCTACCACCACCACCACCACCACCACCACTACTACTACTACTACTACTACTGTTGCTACTGTTGCTACTATTATTACTGATATTACAATACTACTATTATTACTTCTAGTATGATTATTACTGCTATTGCTAATACTGTTACTACTATTCTCATTTTTCCTCCAAGAGAAACAAGTTGGTTCTTACATAGTAGTGTTTATTGCAAATTGAAAAGAATGCGTTACTGTAGCAGCTGGCCGGTTAGCTCAGTTGGTTAGAGCGTCGTGCTAATAACGCGAATGTCGTGGGTTCGAGCCCCATACTGGCCAATTAGCTTTTTTAATAACAATGGTGGAGATTTGCTGTCTAAATTTGAACTTTTATTTTTTGGCATTTTCGATAATTTGCTGTGTTTGAAATATTACAAAGTTTTCTATCGACGCTGAAGTCAAATGTGTTTGTGTGATATGAGATTCCATGGAAAGAATCCAAACCAAAAAGTGTATTCTTATATAAAAGTGAGTTTTTATTTAGAATTCAATTTAATTTTTCAAAAAATATAGAAAGATTTTTTTTATTGATATACATACCGGTCATAGAACAGAGATGTCATATTCCAAAAATCACGTAAATTGCGCGTACAATAACGGCCACCACTTTTAACATAAGGTATTAAACTGCTTAATATACGGGAAACTACTAATTCACGGAAAATTAAATGCGATATTCGTTTTCAGCATACCGAAACCCACTTTTTAAAGGAAAATGTTAAAGTAGAAACCAAGTAAAAGTTTACCCAAAGAAAATATTAAGATGTTTAATAAACCTTAACGAAAAAATACAAAGTGGTTCTCACTCAATCCCGAGCAACGTCGAGTTTTCCTCCTAGTTTTTCATAAATGTATTCTCTGGATTTTTCTGTTTAAATTCGTTCAGTTCCGTTAAATTTCGTTAAGTTCCGTTAAAAATTGCATTCATTTTTTAATGTATAGAAAGAATCTTCGAAGATTAACTGGGTGATATTTGATATAACACTAACAAATATTATTTCATAATAAAAATAGTGTTTTTTTAAAAAAATATTATTTTATAATATAAATATTGTTTTATAATAAAAATATTATTTTATAATAAAAATATTGTTTTATAATAAAAATATTATTTTATAATAAAAATATTGTTTTATAATAAAAAATATTATTTTATAATAAAAATATTGTTTTATAATAAAAAATATTGTTTTATAATAAAAATATTATTTTATAATAAAAAATATTATTTTATAATAAAAATATTATTTTATACTAAAAATATTGTTTTATAATAAAAAATATTATTTTATAATAAAAATATTGTTTTATAATAAAAAATATTATTTTATAATAAAAATATTGTTTTATAATAAAAAATATTATTTTATAATAAAAATATTGTTTTATAATAAAAAATATTATTTTATAATAAAAATACTGTTTTATAATAAAAATATTGTTTTACAATAAAAATATTGTTTTATAATAAAAATATTGTTTTACAATAAAAATATTGTTTTATAATAAAAATATTATTTTACAATAAAAATATTATTTTATAATAAAAATATTGTTTTATAATAAAAATATTATTTTATAATAAAAATATTGTTTTATAATAAAAATATTGTTTTATAATAAACAAATATTATTTTATAATAAAAAATATTATTTTATAATAAAAATATTGTTTTATAATAAAAATATTATTTTATAATAAAAATATTGTTTTATAATAAAAATATTATTTTACAATAAAAATATTGTTTTATAATAAAAATATTATTTTACAATAAAAATATTATTTTATAATAAAAATATTATTTTATAATAAAAATATTATTTTATAATAAAAATATTATTTTATAATAAAAATATTGTTTTATAATAAAAATATTGTTTTATAATAAAAATATTGTTTTATAATAAAAATATTATTTTACAATAAAAATATTATTTTATAATAAAAATATTATTTCATAATAAAAATATTATTTTATAATAAAAATATTATTTTATAATAAAAATATTGTTTTATAATAAAAATATTGTTTTATAATAAAAATATTGTTTTATAATAAAAATATTATTTTACAATTAAAATATTATTTTATAATAAAAATATTATTTTATAATAAAAATATTATTTTACAATAAAAATATTATTTTACAATAAAAATATTATTTTATAATAAAAATATTATTTTATAATAAAAATATTATTTTATAATAAAAATATTATTTTATAATAAAAATATTATTTTATAATAAAAATATTGTTTTATAATAAAAATATTGTTTTATAATAAAAATATTGTTTTATAATAAAAATATTATTTTACAATAAAAATATTATTTTATAATAAAAATATTATTTTATAATAAAAATATTATTTTATAATAAAAAAATTTTTTTATAATAAAAATATTGTTTTATAATAAAAATATTGTTTTATAATAAAAATATTATTTTACAATAAAAATATTATTTTACAATAAAAATATTATTTTATAATAAAAATATTATTGTATAATAAAAATATTATTTTACAATAAAAATATTGTTTTATAATAAAAATATTACTTTACAATAAAAATATTATTTTATAACAAAAATATTATTTTATAATAAAAATATTATTTTATAATAAAAATATTATTTTATAATAAAAATATTATTTTACAATAAAAATATTATTTTATAATAAAAATATTATTTTATAATAAAAATATTATTTTACAATAAAAATATTATTTTACAATAAAAATATTATTTTATAATAAAAATATTATTTTATAATAAAAATATTATTTTACAATAAAAATATTATTTTACAATAAAAATATTATTTTATAATAAAAATATTATTTTATAATAAAAATATTATTTTACAATAAAAATATTATTTTATAATAAAAATATTATTTTATAATAAAAATATTATTTTATAATAAAAATATTATTTTACAATAAAAATATTATTTTATAATAAAAATATTATTTTATAATAAAAATATTATTTTACAATAAAAATATTATTTTATAATAAAAATATTATTTTATAATAAAAATATTATTTTATAATAAAAATATTATTTTATTTTTATTTATTTAATTTTTTTATAAAAATATTATTTTATAATAAAAATATTATTTTATAATAAAAATATTGTTTTATAATAAAAATATTATTTTATAATAAAAATACTGTTTTATAATAAAAATATTATTTTATAATAAAAATATTATTTTATAATAAAAATATTATTTTATAATAAAAATATTATTTTATAATAAAAATATTATTTTACAATAAAAATATTATTTTATAATAAAAATATTATTTTATAATAAAAATATTATTTTATAATAAAAATATTATTTTATAATAAAAATATTGTTTTATAATAAAAATATTGTTTTATAATAAAAATATTATTTTACAATAAAAATATTATTTTACAATAAAAATATTATTTTATAATAAAAATATTGTTTTATAATAAAAATATTATTTTATAATAAAAATATTATTTTACAATAAAAATATTATTTTACAATAAAAATATTATTTTATAACAAAAATATTATTTTATAATAAAAATATTATTTTATAATAAAAATATTATTTTATAATAAAAATATTATTTTATAATAAAAATATTGTTTTATAATAAAAATATTATTTTATAATAAAAATATTATTTTACAATAAAAATATTATTTTATAATAAAAATATTATTTTACAATAAAAATATTGTTTTATAATAAAAATATTATTTTACAATAAAAATATTATTTTATAACAAAAATATTATTTTATAATAAAAATATTATTTTATAATAAAAATATTATTTTATAATAAAAATATTATTTTATAACAAAAATATTATTTTATAATAAAAATATTATTTTATAATAAAAATATTGTTTTATAATAAAAATATTATTTTATAACAAAAATATTATTTTATAATAAAAATATTATTTTATAATAAAAATATTATTTTATAACAAAAATATTATTTTATAATAAAAATATTATTTTATAATAAAAATATTATTTTATAACAAAAATATTATTTTATAACAAAAATATTATTTTATAACAAAAATATTGTTTTATAATAAAAATATTATTTTATAATAAAAATATTATTTTATAATAAAAATATTATTTTATAACAAAAATATTATTTTATAATAAAAATATTATTTTACAATAAAATATTATTTTATAATAAAAATATTGTTTTATAATAAAAATATTATTTTATAACAAAAATATTATTTTATAATAAAAATATTATTTTATAATAAAAATATTATTTTATAACAAAAATATTATTTTATAATAAAAATATTATTTTATAATAAAAATATTATTTTATAACAAAAATATTATTTTATAACAAAAATATTATTTTATAAAAAAAATATTGTTTTATAATAAAAATATTATTTTATAATAAAAATATTATTTTATAATAAAAATATTATTTTATAATAAAAATATTATTTTATAATAAAAATATTATTTTATAATAAAAATATTATTTTATAATAAAAAAAATATTTTACAATAAAAATATTGTTTTATAATAAAAATATTGTTTTATAATAAAAATATTATTTTACAATAAAAATATTATTTTATAATAAAAATATTATTTTATAATAAAAATATTGTTTTATAATAAAAAATATTATTTTATAATAAAAATATTGTTTTATAATAAAAAGTATTATTTTATAATAAAAATATTATTTTATAATAAAAATATTGTTTTATAATAAAAATATTGTTTTATAATAAAAAATATTATTTTATAATAAAAATATTGTTTTATAATAAAAATATTATTTTACAATAAAAATATTATTTTATAACAAAAATATTATTTTATAATAAAAATATTATTTTATAATAAAAATATTATTTTATAATAAAAATATTGTTTTATAATAAAAAATATTATTTTATAATAAAAATATTATTTTATAATAAAAATATTATTTTATAATAAAAATATTATTTTATAATAAAAATATTATTTTATAATAAAAATATTATTTTATAATAAAAATATTATTTTATAATAAAAATATTATTTTATAATAAAAATATTGTTTTATAATAAAAAATATTATTTTATAATAAAAATATTGTTTTATAATAAAAATATTATTTTATAATAAAAATATTGTTTTATAATAAAAATATTATTTTATAATAAAAATATTATTTTATAATAAAAATATTATTTTATAATAAAAATATTATTTTATAATAAAAATATTATTTTATAATAAAAATATTGTTTTATAATAAAAAATATTATTTTATAATAAAAATATTATTTTATAATAAAAATATTATTTTATAATAAAAATATTGTTTTATAATAAAAATATTGTTTTATAATAAAAAATATTATTTTATAATAAAAATATTGTTTTATAATAAAAATATTATTTTACAATAAAAATATTATTTTATAACAAAAATATTATTTTATAATAAAAATATTATTTTATAATAAAAATATTATTTTATAATAAAAATATTGTTTTATAATAAAAAATATTATTTTATAATAAAAATATTATTTTATAATAAAAATATTGTTTCTGATTTTTTAAGATGAGGATTATTCACATTATTTGAATTCTTCGGACTATTATTCTCATTTTTAATGTTAATTTCACAACATTTTCGTTTGATTTAATCTACGACCTTCAGGTTTATCTGATCGAACTCGGGATGCTTTGGATCGAACTCGTGACTCAGCACGGAATTTCGAACGGAACACTTCTTTATATCAAAGGACGTTTACCTAAAATCACTTTCTTTTCAACTTATTTCATAATAATCTTTAGGCACCTCCTAAATTCACCACAGAATTACACCCCTTATATGTAAAACGATGTAAGTTTATTATAAATAAATATTATCAATATAACTTTAATACATTTTTAAAGAAGAAAGGCAAAATAAACTAGTAATAATTAAAAAAAATCATCGTACGAAAATAATGAAATTGCGAGACGAAAATCATGTTTACATATTTGGCGCTTTAAAATAACGTTCCCATGTAGTAAGCATTTCGAACGTGAAAACATACCCGTGTTTAATAAATCTAGCAAAAATCAACTAATGGACAAACTTTCGTGAAATTTTCGATAGTTTTTCTTTTTTGAATAAAATTACATGTAAAATACAGTTTCCGTAAAATATTTTAGGGGAAATATTTTTCAGTGCGTATTCCCCCACCCCTATATTTATTTTTTCGAAATTTGAACAAAATATATTTAAATCGATCGAAATTTTTTTTAATTCAAATAAGTAAACAATATTTATATTTTAAAAGTTTAAATGCAAGTATTGAACAAAACCTTAAATTAATTAAAGTTGGAATTAAAAAATAGATATAAATTTAATATTATTTTTTTGCAATAGCGTTTTTTTAATTAATATATACTATAATCAGTTGAATTGCCAAGAAACAGAAACTTCCTAAAAATTAATTAATTTTTAAAAGATTAAAACGATTAAAATTCCATTATTTTAAAATGTTCCGTTATAACATAATTTTTTAATTAATTATGTTTAAATTGTTTTAAATATTAAGTTTTAATATAAACATGACTCTTGCCAGCTATTTTATCGCCAAATTAAAACCGATTGAAAAATATTATTGCACAAAAAATAAACATTCTGTAGACCATTACCGCGTCTAGTTTGTTTCTTTCTACCAAATAAAAGTATGGAAACCTATAATTAACCAAAATGAACAGTTGTACATACTTCGTAAAACCGCATTTCATATTTAATGTACAAATCTTTATAATATTAATCATCAAACCGTGTAAATCTTAAAACCTAACAAAATTGGAACAAAGATTAATTATTAATTGCAGTTTGAAGAAGATAATTAAAGGTTTAAAAAATCATTAAGTCGCTTTTGCAGCTACATACTTCGTGTAGTTAACACAAGTCTGACGTCATGGGATTATGCGCTGCGTTCTTCACAATCGTTTGGCAGTGCCTAATAATCTTAATTCAGATTAAAAACGTTCGCAAACAGTGAATTAAAAAATTATTTCTACTCTTATATAAAGGAACTTTGTGTGTGTGTGTGTGTGTGTGTGTGTGTGAGATAGATAGATAGATAGATAGAGAGAGAGAGAGAGAGAGAGAGAGAGAGAGAGAGAGAGAGAGAGAGAGAGAGAGAGAGAGAGAGAGAGAATTGGTTCTCTATGGACTCTAAGACAGCTTGGTCGATATTTATGAAATTTCACGCGAAAGAAGTTTATATACCTGCCAGTGTTAGGTTTTGTATCGGAATGTCAAAATAATCCGATGAAAGAAGGAACAGGCGATTTTGACCAAAGTGAATACCTTTCACAACCTCACACCAGAAGTGCATTTGGGAAGTTTTATTATCACACAAGCCGAAAGGCTGGACAGATAAAATCAACAGTATCAACCTTGATATGATCGGGACGCGTTCGAAATAAATGTTTCTGATTAAAGCACAATTTTTTTAAATTTTAAATTTAATTTCAAGTCATTCGCACCGCACAAGCAGTAAGGCCTTGCATATAAAATCAACATTATGTTCTTTGATATTACAGGAGCACATTCGACGTGAATGTTTATGTGAAGAGCACACTTGAAGCATAATACTTGACTTTGTATTTTAAACTTAAGTGCAAGCCATTGCATCTAAAAATAATTTTAATATAATTGTGTAAGAAATAAATTTCTAATATCAAATCTTTAATCTCTTATCAAGACAAGAAAAGCTCAACACTGTTAAGAGAAGCAATAATATTAAATGAAAGATGAGGAATTCAAGTTATATATAACTTTGTTATATTATCAGAATGATAAAGAAATGTTAAAAGAAAATTTAATAGAAAAAAACAAACTCTTTAGGCCATGGTATTTCGACTTATTTTATTTTTGAATTTGTTTTGAATACTTTTTTTAGCACTCTTATACAACACTAGCCTGGGTTCCCTGCGTTGCCCGGGTGTTTGCAGGTCTGTGTTGAGCAAAAAAAAAAAAAGTGATAGTAGACAGGCAAGCTCGAACCTGTGAAGCAAAGGCGGAAAAGAAAGTGAAATAAAATCTGACGCCTTACCGCTACTCCATGACACAATTGGAAGTTCGGATCGTTGAAAATTAGCAAAGGCATTCTAATCGATATGATGACTTGCACAAATGGCGACGCCCCCCCCCCAAAAAAAAACCCCGACCCTTCTTATAGAAAACTGCCCAGTTGAGGTTGAAGGAATTAATGTTTTTAGCCAATTTTCCGATATTGTCGTCCGAAGGGTTGGGCTTCAAAACGATACCTATCTCGTGAAAATCCGTCGCCTCTGTCGAAAGTTTTAGAAAGACATAGAAACATACGTACATACATGCATTTAAACAGACAAGTGAGATTTATATAATAGATCTCGATAATATAACGAACAAGCGCCAAAACGTTTTAAAAATGCTTGTTGGCCAGTATGGGGCTCGAACCCACGACATTCGCGTTATTAGCACGACGCTCTAACCAACTGAGCTAACCGGCCTCACGAGACGGTAGTAATTAATTTCCTCTTCATCTGAACGGCAGTTTTCTAACATTATAATCGTTCTTTATTTATAAAATTTTTGTTTATTTATTAATTTTTTTTTATTTATTAAATTTTTGTTTATTTACTTTATATTAAAGTTTATAATGTCCGCTTCTAAACAGTGGGTTTGTTGCTTTCTGACCGGGGTTTTGTTCAATCCAAAGAAGTACAACCCTCACAGAAGTTACCTTCTCCCCGAGAAAGGGGCAGTTTATAGAGTGCTTCTCCGGAATAAGAACGAAAATCAAAAGCCATAAAATTGATTTTCCATTAAAAAACAATGTTATTAACTTAGTTGTCATGTCGCAATCAGTAATATATTACTGCATTGTTACATGAAACATGCATTTTTATGATTTTAATATCCGTTCAGCAGCAAAATATAACGAGACAGATCGCAGTTACTACCCCTGTTTATTCTGTTTATAATCTATACTCTTATGTATTGATATTCATAAAACACTTTTTTTTTTAATTTTTTATATTTATTTAAAAAGAAAATACAACTTTGTTATATATGGGTCGTGGAATTGCATTCATCTGCAAAAGATCTAGCTAATTTGCATATTCTTTTAAACATTCATTTTAATTAATTCCCTATTAGTTTTTTTTTGTTTTCTTATGGGATGATCATCTTTAATTAATTATTACGTGTAATTATATTCCTGCAGATATTCTACATGATTTATACTTGCGTAATATTTGCGTAAAAAGCTTATAGTAAACACACACACCTCTTTCTATATATATTTATGTATGCGTATGTATATTTGTTTAAAAAATGTTTTCGCTGTCAGTTTTCTTTGTCTACAGACATGAAATTTAATATATAGCGTATTCGAACCTATGCGAAACTTTGGGTTTTAGCCGGGGAAACTCGTTGTAAAAGTGTAAACAAAAAAAAAAAAAAAATGAAATTTGCCAGATGAAGGTCGAACGAATATACATACGTAACGTAATAGCTATTGGTTCATGTTTTAATTTTTAGTTTTGCAGCGAACATTCTTTCATAGCTCAGGTATTAACATCAAAGGAAAAGTAAATCGTAAGGTAAACGTTTTAGTTTCAATTTTCAGTGGGGGCCCACGAGTCATTTTTTTAAAACACTTTTTAAATTATTACTATACTAGCAAAAGTGCCCGTCGTTAACTGGATTCAAAAATAGCCTACAGAAAATGGACTCTAATTTATGAAAGTATGATAGGTTATGAAAAGGAAGGGTTGTAAAGAGATAGCTTCGAATTTGGGGGTATCAAAACCAAAGCAAAATATGATGAAAGTAAAAATAAAATAGATAAACCCCATAATTTATTATACCATACCTGTTCACACTGAAACACTTATCACAATATTCTGTGGATCTATATTAAAAAACATTGTTAAACTTTGTGACATATTTCCATTCTATAGAGATCAGGCGCGAACGAACACCCCATAATTTTATTATACCATATTTCTTCAAACATAATTATCAAAATATACTTACGCAGATAGATATGAAAAGTCTTTATTAAAGTTTGTGCCTATTTCCATTCTATGGGGGGCCAGGCGCGAACGCAGACCCCACAATTTTATTATACCATCCCTATTTAAGTTAAAACATACTTATCAAAATATTCTTATGTACATCTATATCAAAAACACTTGTAATAGTTTTTTTAATTTTTTAATTTTTAAATTTCTTATTTTCATACTTTGCCAGATCAAACATACCCATTCCTGTGTCTCGATACCTCTTCTATCATTTTATGTAATCAGTTTTTTAAAATAGTCAACCATATAGGAGCCTATTCGTGACCACACACACACACACACACACACACACACACACACACACACACACACACACACACACACACACACATATTCAGCTTTATATTATAGATATTGGATCCAATATAATCTATTATATAAATCTCACTTGTCTGTTTAAATGTATGTATGTATGTATGTATTTTTTTTTTTTTTTTTTTTTTTTTTTATTACATTTTCACCCCAAACAAGGCACATTGCCACTTTGGTGTAGGGGGCTACTATCAGGGGAAACATCTACTGGGGTACTATGTAGGGATTAGGGCAGCGAGATGTTGGTTCACGTTGCACTTGAACTTATGCATGTCAGCACAGTTGGGGAAGCAGTGACCCAGAATGGAATTCCAAAGTCTAGCAGTTCTGGGGAAGAAACTACTGGAGTAGAAGGATCTTTTACATCTAGGGATCTCTACAGTGTGGGGGTGGGATTTTGCAGCTTGTCGGGTCTGTCGAGGGTGTTCACGTCGTGGGGGCACAAGTGCTTGCAGTTCTTCAGAGCATTCACCATTATAATACTTGTAGAACAGGCAGAGGGATGCAACGTTTCGACGATGGGACAGAGGCTGAAGTTTTGATGCCAGTTTAGGGCCTATCAGATTTGCGACTCTCTTTTGAACCCTGTCAAGGAGCGAGAGACTAGTAGCCGATGCACCGGCCCAAATATGACAGCAATACTCCATACATGGGCGAATAGTGGCCTTATAGAGGTACAGGATACTTTCGGGTGTTAAAAGTTTTCTAGCACGGTAGAGAGAGCCCACCTTCCTTGCAGCGGCCCCGGCAATGCCCTCGATGTAACTGTTCCAACTCATGTTTCCAGTGAACGTTAGGCCAAGGAGCTTGAGAGACGTACTCTCAGATAAAGAGTCGTTGGCCATTGCTATAGGTGGTAGAGAAGGTTTCTTGTAATTATTGAATGAAACCAGTTTTGTCTTGGTAGCATTGAACGTGACCATCCATTTTTGTCCCCATTCCACTACTGATTGGAGGTCATCCTCTAGTGTTTCTGCCATTACTTTAGATATATGTTCGTTTGTTTTCCTGTCGTGCCTGCTATAGAGTGTGGTGTCATCAGCATATATCCCCATCTCAGAGGCAATCTTGTCGGGGAGGTAATTTATGAATATCAGGAACAGCAGAGGTCCCAGGATAGATCCTTGGGGCACTCCCGCATTTATATCATATTGTTTAGATGTACGACCGTCGAGGACAACCTGGATTTTTCTCTTATCTAAGAAGGATTTAATTACGTTAAGTATTCTACCAGTGATACCGTAAGATCTAATCTTCCTGAGGAGACCCTCATGCCATACCCTGTCAAAAGCCTTAGATATATCTAGAGCTACCGCTCTTCCCTCTCCCGCTTTGTCCAGTGAATGGTATATGCGTTCAGAGATTACAGTGAGGATGTCTGCCGTGGAACGGGCTTGTCTAAATCCATATTGACGGTCGGTCAGAAGTTTAGCATCTGTAAGGTGCTGGACTAGAGCATGGTTAATTAAGGTCTCAAATATTTTGGCAAAAAGTGGGAGGAGGCTAATAGGGCGATAATTTAATGGGTCAGTTCTTTCGCCAGAATTCTTGAATACTGGTACTACAGAAGCAGTTTTCCAACAGCTCGGAAAGCAAGATTCATTAAGGCATTTGTTGTAGAGTTTGGAGAGAACTGGAGCTACTTCGGCTGAGCACTTTTTTAATAGCACAGCTGGGATGTGGTCGGGTCCACATGCTTTGGAAGTGTCAAGGTTTTTTATGATGGCATGCACCTGAGCAGGGGTGATTTTCAGGTCGTCTAGCGTGGCGTCTGTCCGCATAGGAAATTGAGGTAGGGGGTGGTTTAGAGGGTCCAGTGTGGAGTTTGAGGCAAACCGACTGGCAAGCATGTTAGCCTTCTCGGTTGCTGAGCAAAGAACCTCGTGATTGTTGGTTAGTGGGGGAATTGTTGATTGCCCATTATTTACTACACTGTTGTAGATTTTCCAGAAGTCACGAGTTCCTAGTTTTTGTGCTTCGATGCGTTTTTTCGTGGTTTCCGTAAATTTCCTCTTAGCTGTCGCTATTTCTTTCTTAACGTTACTGCTAGCTTCTATGTACTTCTGTCTGTTTGAACTGGACTTATGTCGATTAAACCTGCGGAATGCATGCTGCCTTTGAGCAATGGCAGTTGCGCAAGTCGAAGTAAACCATTGGGGAGAGTGGGGCTTGCTATAGAATTTCCGCATGGGAACATGCGCTTCGATTGCAGTTTTGAACCATTCAGTGGTCTCGGTTGCACACTGTTCAGCAGGAAGAGAAAAAATATTTCCCCATGGGGCGTCTCTGATAAGATCTCTGATAGCTTCCCAGTCAGCCTTTTTATAATATCTCGTTGTTTTGAGCACTGGCTCTTCAGTTTTGGGTCTAGAGTTTAGGGCGATTTCAACCATTATCACCGCATGATCAGCGTTCCCAAGTGGGCTGTCGGCTTTCGTTACACAATCATCAGGAACTGTGGTCAAAAACAGATCTAATAGTGATGCGTGTTGTTCTTCCTGATCAGGGAAGCGGGTTGGAAAAGTAACAATTTGCGCTAGGGAGTGAGATACAGAGAAGCTATGAGTTGCGCTGCCTGCTGCATCTGTGTAAGTAGAGAATCCAAGCCAGTTTTTGTGATGGACATTAAAGTCGCCAAATACATGTACTTGGGCGCTAGTGTCGAAGGAGAGTGCTGTGTCTATGCTGTCAGATACTTTGTTTATTATGGTGCAGTCTTGGGTCGAGGGAGAGCGGTAGAGAAAGTAAAAGTAGCTAATGTTGTGTTGCATGATTAGTCTAAAGCACATAAAGGCTTGATCATCCGTTTCTAGGTTTGTTTCTCTAGTTAAGGGAAGGGTATTACGAATGTAAACTCCAAGTCCGTGCATATGTCTGTCAGAGTCCTTACGGCAGAGTGGGAGATATCCAGGCATGTTAAAGTAGTTAGAGGGGATGGAGGAGTGCAGGTTAGTCTCACTTAGTGCTAAGATATCCGGGGTATTTGTTAGGAGAAATGCTTCAACATCAGCTAAATTAGTTCTAAGCCCACGGATATTTGTGAATGCAAGCCTCAAGGAAGGAGGCAAGTTGGATTTGTTTGACCCTAAGCCTGGTTTAAGCTTATTTTTAGATTGTACTGTCATCATGTTTTATTTAACGAGTTTAAGTTGGGTTAGGGGAAGCCGAACAGGAGGTTATGCAGAATATCACACATGCATCACAAGTAGACCATCAGCTGACCCTCCATCAACTAGGACTGTGGCCTCAGGAAAGCCCACCGGGGATGAGTGCAGGGTCCCTTTCCATGCGCGCCATGGCACTGCAAACATCCCGATATTATTCAACTGTTGATGGAGCAGCCGCTCTAAGCGCTACCAAAGAGTTAGGGCTCCTGTACTACCAGTCGGAAACAGCAGCCAGTAACTGTCAATCCGGTACTCTCAACCCATCGGAGGAAGGTCAACCCAATCTAATTGCTCAGGCATATAAATGTATGTATGTATGTATGTATGTATGTATGTATGTATGTCTGCCTAAAACTTTCGTTAGAGGCGACGGATTTTACCAAGATCTGTATCGTTTTGAAGCCCAATCCTTCGGACGACAAATATAAAAAAATGGCTAAACTCATTAATTCCTTCACCCTCCACTGGCCACTTTTCTACACGTAGGGGTAGCTTTTTTCGCCGATATTTTCGAAAATCATCCCCTTTTTTCGATTGACTAGCGGTTTGGCGATGGACGCAACAGCAAAGACGTCAATTTTTTTCTACGTTCTTTTCCTTAATCGCAGTACGGCCTGCCTGCCTGCCTACTAATACACTTTTTTTCTTGCTCAACACACACCTTCAAACACCCGGGCAACACCGGGCACCCAGGCTAGTATAATAATAAATACGAAATCTGCTCAAGATCAAAATATCATATTTAAGCGTATTTTATTCACAGGGCAATGCCAGGCGGCCTGCTAGTTTAAGTATGACTTGCAATTTTTCAAAAACTATTTTCATTAATAATTAAGTTTCTACTTTATTATTTTTCGTAATTTTTGGATATTGTACTAATTTCGAAATGATAAGTTAAATAGATACCATTGGCTTTGATTGAAATTCAATTTTTCGATTTTTGTTCTTTTTATTCCGATGAAGTGCTCATCGACAGGGGCATTCCAATCGGAAAATGCCGACGAAACGGCTTCGGAATTTTGTAGGCCTAGAGTGCAAGAATTTAGAATGAAACCAACATCTTGCTGCCCAAATCCCTACATAGTACCCCAGTAGTTGTTACCCCTGATAGTAGCCCTCTACACCAAAGTGGCAACGTGCCTTGTTTGGGGTGAAAATGTAAAAAAAAAAGAAAAAAAAAAATCGATTATAAAAAAAACTAAATAACAGAGAAGTAAGTCGCTCGATTGGTAAGAAAAAAATTACAGAAAATACAGACACATTTTTATGAATTACTTATCTCGGAACGAAGATGTCATATTCCAAAATTTATATGAAT
Source organism: Euprymna scolopes (assembly GCF_053919585.1). Taxonomy (NCBI): domain Eukaryota; kingdom Metazoa; phylum Mollusca; class Cephalopoda; order Sepiida; family Sepiolidae; genus Euprymna; species Euprymna scolopes. Next base: position 2,634,014 of record NC_136503.1, on the reverse strand, counting down.
TAATTAAGCTTTTTCTTAATAATAAAAAACAAAAAAAAAAAACGGAAATTATATTTTATTAGTAAGCGAGGGGGCGGCCGAGAGACGCCATGTTTTTTTTAGAATGTGTTAATCCAATCTGTTATATGATTTAGAATGTGTTTATATAATTTTGAATGTGTTAATCCAATCTGTTATAGAATTACTAGGCCATGACAACAGCATATTCTTTTCATTGTTTCGAATCTTGAGTGTATATCCGACATTGTTTGACACAGTTAATCAGCCGAGAACCACATCACTCTATATAACAGAATATAAGATATCAACGGATACACACTCGAGAGTCAAAACAACGAAAAGAATATGCTGTTGTCATAGCCCTAATAATAACTAATAATAACACGTTCGTTGATGGAAGGATAAAACTAATTTAGAAATGTTTTCAATGCTGTTAAATGAGTTTATTGTAGTTTTGCTTATTTTCTTTTAGACTGTTGCAAAAAAGTGAGCTGTCTACCAAACTTTAACCTCTGTCCCATCATCGCAATGTTGCATCCTTGTGCCTGTTTTACAAGTACTTTTATGGAATGTGCTCTGATGAACTCTTATCACTCGTGTCCCCTCGATGTACATACCCACAACTAAGCAAACAAGCAGCAAAATCCCGCCCCTTTATTTTCGAGGTGTGCAGAAAGTCTAACAATTTTAATAGTTTCTTCCATTGAACTGCTAGAATTCCCTTCCTGTTCTCTGCCTCCCTGATTGTACTAAACTGCAAAAGTTTCAATGTAATGTGAACAAATAACTCGCTGCCCCACTCCTCACTGTCCCTTGTTGAACAAACTTAAGTGTGACAGACAAAATGTTATTTCAAAGGGAAAAGACAAAACTTGTGACAGACAAAAATGTTATTTCAAACGGAAGACACAAAACTTGTGACAGACAATAATGTTATTTCAAACGAAAGCCTATGACACAAAACTTGTGACAGACAATAATGTTATTTCAAACGAAAGCCTATGACACAAAACTTGTGACAGAAAAAGATATTATTTGAAACATAAGCGTGACAGACAAAATTTTATTAAAATAAAATCGTGAGAAAGCTCATATATGGCAAAGCTCAACAATGTTATTTCAAGGTATAACTATCGCAGACGGTAAATTATTTCAAAACGTAACAAACACCAAACGTTTTTTTTTAACTTGGGAGTCACTACTTATCCAGGCCCGAAGGCCACTCGAGGATAAAGATACATACATGTAAGGTCGTAGTGAAGTAATCTTTAATGGTGTAAATAAGGTAGAATTTGATTCTTTATGGGGACGGCTCAATGAGAACTTGTTTACGTTGGATTTGAAGGTTCTACAGGCGGTAAGTTCTGGGAAAAGAAGTTTTGTTTATGGAATCAGCGTTTAGATTTAGGCACAGATAGAGATTGGGGGAAATAGTTTATAGTAGTTGTAGCTAGTCGAGTGTTTTTGTGAAAGTTTGGCAAGGAGGGACCATAGATTGGAATTCAGTCGAGCACTTGCTATTAAAATAACGATAGAGCAGAGACAGACTCGCAATATCTCTTCTGTGAGAAAGAGATTGCAGGGAAGAGAAAAGAGCATCAACTACTAGGTTTCAAAGCTGGTTTTGAACTCTATCAATGCAGGATAGGGCTCGCCGAATATCTCCTTCCCAGATGTGGCAACTGTACTATTTGACCTGGCTCTTATATAGATAGAAAATTGCTTTTTGCTATTTTATATTTAACCTGAACAATCTCTAAATATTTTATTTGAAACTTAAGCGATAAAAATCAGAGAAATGACTAAACAAAGAAAATGTTATTGAACACTGAGGCAGAAACGTCAACCAACGGACAGACTAAGCCTATTCTAGAGATGCTCGGTCGCATTAAAAATTATTCTGTTTGAAAAGTTTGTTCACTTTGCAACGCTTATTGTGAAAATCGCCGGCCGCCGCGACAACCCGTCGCTTTCCGCCTGTAAAACGCCAAGCATCACGTCTGCAGGTAATAACATTGACGTCGGATTCAAATTTATCTGACATCGACCTCAAGCGACTTGCGTCTCCTCCCCCTTTAAACAATCATTGCAATGGCGGAAAAGCAAGCTGACCAAAGATCAAAGAAGAGACCCTGGCGAAATGTGACTTGAAATGATCGTGGTCGAATTAAATCGATCAATTAAACCAGAGGTTCATGGCCGCACTTGGAACATTGAATCTCTGTGTGACCTCCTTCTACCTGACATTATATAAAAAATACCAACATTATAATACCTTCCATAAAACTATTAGTGACTACTAACTGCAAATGTAATTCAACCGGGGCTACTCAAGGGTTGAATGATAAAATTGTCGTCCTAAAGAAAACAACATGCAGTTTCATTTTAAAACTTTTATTGAAAAAATAAATTCAGGTAACTTGATTATGTAGTAGAGCTGACATCTATTTAATGTAGCCGCCTTCATTCTCAATCATCGCCTCTATGCAGGTTCGGAACTAGGAGCATACCTGCGTCCGGAACTGGGATCTCGGCGAATAGTGGCGATCGGACTGGCTTTGATGTTGTGGGAGGTCATGTTGGTGATGTTTTCGACGTATAACCAAACGAAGTAGTTCAGCGGATTCAAGTCGGGGGAGGAGGGGGACAGTGAAAAAAGGGTACAAAGTTGTAGCACTCCTTCTGAAGCCAAACTTGTTTTTTTTTTAGACTTGTGGGCCAGCGCCGTCCTGCTGCCACACCCAGTGTCTGGCAGCTGATTGCAGCAAGGGATCACCACACTCTTCAGCACATCCAAGTAGACTTTGGTGTTGACTTTCAAGCCGACTTGAGTGGCATTATGTGCGCCTTACTCGAAACCACACCAAAAACCATAACCGTAATCGGAAACTTTGTTTTCATCACTCTGGTGACGTCCGTGGCAATCTAGCGATGCATCTCGAGGATGCTGGCAATGGATCGGTAGAGAGCATCAGCGGCGCATCTCTGATCTCGCTCGTTTAACATTGTGTCACTTTCAGACATGATAGAAGGTTACTATCGCTCTTGGGATTTACACTCAACTGGCCAACTAGTAGATTGTCTACAACAAAAAAAAAAC
>NC_136503.1:2595914-2625914 GCF_053919585.1 Euprymna scolopes | reverse complement strand
AACCTTGATTTGTTAATTTCTGATCAATAGTTGCCGAGATTTCGAACTTATGCAATTGCCAAAAATACAAAAATAGTGGTGTACACACACACACACACACACACACACACACACACACACACACACACACACACATATATATATAACTACTTAATTTACTCACATAAAATTAATATACGAAAGTATAAATTTATGTGTAAACTTTAAGTATTTACTTCAAAAGTGCTCAATACGTAGGTAGAGCTAGTTAGTAAGTTATAAAATATATATGGCGATTAAGCTACACTGAATATTCCGCGTTTCATCCACTCTATGACTCTTCAGGATTATGCGCGAATTTTGTGGTTGTCTGTCGTTTTCATATACGCACCTTCTATTGAGATTTTAGTTAGCCAATCAGCTTTCTAGTATCCACCGCGCCCTTCCTATCAGCCAATAAGCATGCATTTATCGGACAAAATCCTATTTGACCTCTGGTTGACCTGTTCCTTTGCGTGTGCTCTATTTAGCCTGAATATCTAGTTCTTGACCCGTTTTAAATCTAGGTTAGTTTTTATGTTAGTCTCTCTCTCTCTCTCTCTCTCTCTCTCTCTCTCTCTCTCTATCTATCTATATATATATATATATATATATATATGTGTGTGTGTGTGTGTGTATGTGTGTGTATGTGATAGTTTATGTATATTAATGTTTATTTAATTTATTTATTTGTTTATTTTCTATTGTTTTTGTTAGTTTTAAAATTATTTTGTGTCGCTATCCTTGAGTAAATTTTATCCTGTGAACACAGTTGTTCGCTATTTCTCTTCTACAGTTAATAGATACAGTAAATTCATCATAGAAACAGTAAATTCATCTAGGTTTCGTGGCCTAACGGCTAAGGCGCCGGAGTGTGGAAACATGATCTGAAGTTCGATCCCTAGAAACAGTTGAGCTACGCTGATGAGAGTTAATGAAACTCGAAACATGCGTGTACCTAGATTACTGTTTTAAAAATAATAAAATAAATAAATAAATAAAAAATAATTAGGGCGACTTTCTAAAATCTTGATTCGAGGCGAAGCCATTATTAACCGAATCTATCGGTTCAAAAAAACAACAACAACAAATCTCTCTCTCTATAGATATATATATTTTAATATTCAATTTGGCTCCGAGTGTAGATATATCCACACACACACACACACACACACATATATATATATATATATATATATATATATATATATATATATATATATATATTGACCGGTCGTACAATACGTTTAAACATGATATTTTAATTTATGCAGATTTTGTATGTAATATTATAGAGTCACTCCTCCATTGATTATTATATATTACGAGGAATAATTTGCAAAAAAAAAAAAATAAATAAATAAATAAAAACAATAATGATAATGTTGTTCTCTCAAATATCTCTTCTCCCTTCATAATGACCCCGCTAATTAATTCCCTAATAGTAGCCCCCTGCTTCAAAGTGGGACTGTGCCTTGTTTGGGGTGAAAAAATTGAATAATAATATCGTCTATGTTTAAAATGGGCTTGGCGATGAATGCCCTGGAAAGTCACTTTTGTTTTCAGAGATGTTGCTTTTAATAGCTATATTTTTAGTTATTTTGAGGGGAAAATAAATTAACTCTGTTATATATGCTGCAGACAGACTACTTTTTATTGTGTGAAAAAATCATTTGTTCAGTTTTGTCCCATGAAGAGATATACTTAAATATTTGAAGAAATGTGAGGGGTGTACTCACTTTTGTGATACACTGTGTATAAATACATTCCGCTTGTAATTGTGTACTTTCTCCTTTTTTAACTCTAAAAGATGAAGACCTACGAAGACGGAAGTGGTACCATCAAACGAGCGGACTTTTTTGCTCCATAATATATTTTTCTGCATAGTCACCAACATTCTCAATGCAATTTTGCCAGGAATTCAATGATGCATCTCTGCTTCTGGTGCACGTTCATGACAGAGGTGGCTTTCTTAGAGTCTCACACTGTAAATATCAGCGACAGAGAAATGAAATTTTCAAGTCATGAATGCATAAGTTCAGTCATCATAAAAATGCAAGTTACAATCCCCTCTGATCAATTCATGCGGAACACAAAATAGGAAGCATTACATTTGTATGTGTGCATGTATGTATGTTTATATGTATGCATGTATGTATGTATGCATGTATGTATATACGTTTATATGTATGTATGTATGTATGTACGTTTATATGTATGTATGCACGTTTATATGTATGTATGCACGTTTATATGTATGTATGCACGTTTATATGTATGTATGCATGTATGCATGTATATATGTATGTATGTATGCATGTATGTATGTATGCATGTATGTATGTATGTATGTATGTACGTTTATATGTATGTATGCACGTTTATATGTATGTATGCACGTTTATATGTATGTATGCACGTTTATATGTATGTATGCATGTATGCATGTATATATGTATGCATGTATATATGTATGTATGTATGCATGTATGTATGTATGTATGTATGTATGTACGTTTATATGTATGTATGCACGTTTATATGTATGTATGCACGTTTATATGTATGTATGCATGTATGCATGTATATATGTATGTATGTATGCATGTATGTATGTATGTATGTATGCATGTATATATGTATGCATGTATGCATGTATATATGTATGTATGTATGCATGTATGCATGTATATATGTATGTATGTATGCATGTATGTATGTATGCATGTATATATGTATGCATGTATGCATGTATATATGTATGTATGTATGCATGTATGTATGTATGCATGTATATATGTATGTATGTATGCATGTATGTATGTATGCATGTATGTACGTATGTTTATATTTACAGTACTGTATCGAATCAGTACTCACCGTAGAGACGGGCTGAAAAACTTCCACTGAAGGAGGAAGTGTCATGTGTGTATGAAATTCACAAGTGTTTCCCAGTTGCATATATATCCCTGTTAGGGGATATGAAAACATTAGTTCTTGCAAGGACGTTTCGACGTCCTCCTGTATACAAGTATTCCCAAAAAGTCACTCATCTGGTACTGACCAGACTCAATTTTGCTTAACTTTGATGCTCTAACATGACCTGTTAACCTGGTTGTGTTGTATTGTGTGTGTGTATGAATGTATGAACGAATGTGTTTACACATGTGGAGTGTCAGTCTGTACACGCATTTGATATATGTATGTATACGCGCTTTTCACACGCACACGCACGCACGCACACACACACACGCACGCACGCACGTTCGCACGCACACACACACACACACACACACACACACACACACACTTTCTCTCTTTATCAAACCTTCTCGCCAAGCCTGCTATAGACCCTGCACTTTCAGGTGCAACTTTCATGCGCCGCAGTCTCTCAACGCCCTTAACCGCGTGGGGAGGAGCGTAGGGTCGAGGTACCGTCTGGAAAGAATCAATGAAATCGGGGGTGAGGAGGATGCAGCGTGGGGGTGGGGTTCCGCTATTATTTCGGGACGGTTGCACGTTCACCGCACATTAAACAATATTAACTTTTGATGGAATCTGGTGCATTGTTTGCAAGTAAAGAAAAATCAAAAGGAGAAAAAGAAAACTTGAAAAGCAAAAGTGATCTATGGCCTCGAAAGGTTCGTGTATATGCAGGTGCGATGCTACAGACATACTTACACCCCCGAGTAGCTCGACGATTTTAGAAGTACGCCAACTGCCAATTCGTATGACAATCAAGTCGTCAATCCCCGCCAGAACCATCGAATAAGGTTCAGAATAGAATTAAAACCGGTTTATCTAAATAAACATCTACTGTGAATCATTCTCACTTCAAACTTTGAAATAATAGTGTATACTAGAATGTAAAACCTTAGTTGAGCAACTAATCTAGAAAAAGGAAAAATCCGAAATAATGCTGTTCTTTCTCTGATTATCCTGGGATTTTTCCGTATTTTTTTTTTTACACAGTGATCACCACTTATCTAGGCCCGGAAGCCACTCAGGGATAAGGGTTATTGCAAGTAAATTACGTTAGTGTGGAGATTCGATGAAGTGTTTACTTAAGGGGGCGGTTCATTAGGAATTTGTTAACATTGGACTTGAACATATCCAAGTTGTAGTCCGGTGGCAAGCAGGCAGACGGAACAGAGTTCCACAGGCGTGCAGTTCTAAGAAAGAAGTTTTGTTCATGGAATCCACGTTTTGATCTAGGCACAGATAAAGAGTGGGGGAAATTTTTCACAGTGGATTCGGCTAGACGAGTGTTTTTCGTGAAAGATTGGCGAGGAGGGACCAGAGATTGGAGTTCAGACGAGCACCTACCATGAAAATAACGATAAAACAAGGATAGGCTCGCAACGTCTCTTCTGTGGGAGAGAGGTTGCAGGGTAGAGAAAAGGGCATCCCCCACTAAGCCACGAAGTCTATTTTGTACTGTAAAGGCAGGATAGGCTGTTTTTAGCAGCTTCTGCCCAGATATGGCAACAGTATTCCATCCTTGGACGTACTTGGCTTTCATATAGATAGAGAATTGCATCAGTAGTGAGATATCTTCTGGAGCGGTAGGAGGATCCCACCATCTTTCCAGCGACCTTGGCAACAGACTTGATGTATGTGTTTCATTTCAGATCAGGAGTTAAGGTCAAACCCAGAAGCTTGTCAAAACACGGGCCCTCACCCAGACGAGAGCCATCCATCCCAATTGATGCCAGATGGGGATCAGAGCGTTGATGATGTAAGGATAGGAGTTTGGTTTTGGATGCATTAAAGGTAACCAGCCACGTCTTCCCCCACTGAACCACGCGCTCGAGATCAGAGGAGAGAGAATCAGAGAGAACTTTGTCATTTACAGCCTTTGATGTGTTGCCGTAGATGGTCGTGTCATCAGCATAGATGTCAACGAATGATTTTAGTATGTGTTTTGGGAGGAGGTCATTGATATAGATCAGGAAGAGAGTTGGGCCCAGGATTGACCCTTGAGGGACTCCAGCATTTATATTGCAGGCCTCTGATTTTTGTCCATCTACCACTACTCTTATGAGCCTATCGGAGAGAAATTATTTAATGATTGAGAAAACATTTCCAGTTATACCGTAGCTGGAAATCTTGTGAAGTAGACCCTTATGCCATACCTTGTCGAAGGCCTTTGATATGTCAAGAGCAATTGCCATAGAAAGGAAGCCTTTGTCAAGAGATTCACTAATCCTTTGGGATATAACCGTCAGCACATCTGCGGTAGATCTTGCAGAGCGGAAACCATATTGTGTGTCACTAAGAAGGTTATTCCTGCTGAGGTGGTTGACTATTTCTCTATTTAATATGGATTCCAGCAACTTACTCATAACAGACAAGAGAGTGGTACTTCTCCTTAAGGCAGCGCTTAAACAGTTTCGTAAGTATGGGAGCAAGTTCTGGTTGAAGCTTTTTTAACACTATAATTGGGATGCCATCAGGGCCAGTTGCTTTACTGGAATCTAGGTTCTTGATTAGCTTGGCGACCTCATACACGGATATTTGTATGTTACCTAGCTTGTTCTGTGTTATAGGAGGAAATATGGGGAGTTGATGACCTTCGTCGCATAGCGTAGAATTAGCTGCAAAGTTCTTTGCAAATAGTTTGGCCTTGTCTGACGCTGACGAGATGACCTCAGGTCCATTGATAATGGTTGGGATAGAATGCACACTTCTGTTCAAGATCCTATTTGTTATTTGCCAAAACTGGTGGGAACCAAGATGCTGATCACCTACCTTGGATTTTACAGACTGGGCATATAGCTCTCTTGCATTTTTTATTTACTCTTTTACAGTGGTTGATGGCAGTCCTGCAAGCAGCTTTAGTCTCAGTGCATCTATTACGTTGGTAGCTATGGAAAAAGTGATTTCTGTGCGCGATAGCAGCAGCACATTCTGGGGAGAACCATGGCTGGCTGTTAGGTTTTTGTTGGAATTTTTTTAGATGGTATGAATTGGTCTATGCCTACAATTAACCATTCGGTCAGATCTGATACTATAGAGGACACTTCCTTTTTAAGCATGGAGTGCAGAGGTAAATCAGATATGAATGTACGGAAGCTATCCCAATCAGCCATAGAGTATCGGTATACAGTACGGTGGAGGGGTACGTCTGGGGACTTCTTACATTTCGTTTTTATCTTAACTGATACAACGGAGTGGTCGGAGGATCCTAGAGGAGAATGAACGGAACATGAACATAGCTCAGGGGAAGTTGAGAGAAAAAGGTCTAAGAGGCTTGCATATTGACCGGGTGTATCGGGCACACGGGTGGGCTCGCGAACAATCTGAGTGAGGTCATAAGCAATGGCAAAATCATGACAAAACCTCCCCTCATCGTCTGTCTTATTTGAATGGGTCAGCCATTCCACGTTATGGACGTTGAAGTCATCACAGATGTGGATGTTAGCCGAGGGATGTGTAGACAGTATGTGGTCTATTTTCTCAGATATACTCTTAAAGATAGTAAATCCGCTGTTGTGGGGCTGATAGAGGGCAAATATAAATGCAGTGGTGTTAGCAAGTGCAACCCTGAAGCACATATAGGGTAAATTAGGATCTTCTCTAGAGATATCTCTGCCACACGGGAAGCCATCCTTAATGTAGGCACATATTCCATGCCCATGGCGTTCTTGGGGGTCAGATTTAGATGTTAAATTTGAGTATCCGTTAATTATGAACTCATCTAGGTAAGTGGTCGGCCCTATTCCAGTTTCACTTAGAAATAATATTTTCGGTTTCGTCTCCTGTAATTGGGTTTCAACCTCTGGAAGGTTGGAACGTAGACCCCTGATGTTGGAGAAGGAGACCTGGTAGTAGGGGTCTACGTTGGAAGATGGGGTTCTAGGTTTAATCGAGTTTTTATTCTAGAGATATTTCATGTTGAGGTTTTGGGATTTGTGGAATAGGTCGGCATACTTGGTTAGAGCAGTACAGAGAGGGAAAGTAAGAGAGAAAAAGACAGGACATTTTTTTTTAAATGTTTTTTGTAGCACACGAAAAGGTAAAGCCGTAACAATTACCCACTATTATGGCATGCAGTATTATTGTAAATCGTTTGACAAAATTAAACATTTATCCAATTACTATAATAGTAATATAATTTCAGAATTGTCATTAATGTCAGATGGGGATCAGAGCGTTGATGATGTAAGGATAGGAGCTTGGTTTAAGATGCATTAAAAGTAACCAGCCATCTCTTCTCCCATTATACCACACGCTCGAGGTCAGAGGAGAGAGAATTAGAGAGAAATTTGTCATTTACGGCCTTTGATGTGCAGCCATAGATGATCGTGTCATCAGCATAGATGTCAACGAATGATTTAGGTATGTGTTTTGGGAGATCATTGATGTAGATCAGGAAGAGAGTTGGGCCCAGGATTGACCCCTGAAGGACCCCGGCATTAATACTGAGGGCCTCTGATTTCTGCCCATCAACCACTACTCTTATGAGCCTATCAGAGCGAAATGATTTAATGACCGAGAAAACATTTCCAGTTATACTGTAGCTTGAAATCTTGTGAAGTAGGCCTTTATGCCATACTTTATCGAAGGCTTCTGATATGTCAAGAGCAATTGCCCTAGAGAGGAAGCCTTTGTCGAGAGATTCACGAATCTTTGGAGATATAACCGTTAGCACATCAGTTGTAGATCTAGCAGAACGGAAACCATATTTGTATGTCGTTAAGAAGGTTATTTCTGCTGAGGTGGTTGGCTACTTCTTTAATTAATATGGATTTCAGCAACTTGCTCATGACACATAGAAGACTTAATGGTCTGTGCTGAGAGAGAGATGACCTATCATCTGAAGTCTTAAATACAAGGCATACTGATGAGATTTTCCAGGGTGTTGGGAAGCAATTCTCCTTAAGACAACGCTTAAACAGTTTTGTAAATATGTGGGCAAGTTCTGGTTGAAACTTTTTCAACACTATAATTGGAATGCCGTTAGAGCCAGTTGCTTTACTGGAATCAAGGTTCACGCATAGATATTTGTATGTTGCATAACGTGTTGTCTGTTATAAGAGGAAATACGGGGAGTTGATAGCCTTGGTCGTATAGGATAGAGTTAGCTGCAAAGTTCTTGGCAAATAGTTTGGCTTTGTCTGATGCTGACGACCTCAAGTCCATTGATGATGGTTGGGAAAGAACGCATGTTTCTGTTCAGGATCCTGTTTGCTATTTGCCAAAACTGGTGGGAACCAAGATGCTGCTCAGCTACTTTGGATTTAGCGGACTGAGCATATAGCTCCCTTGCATTTTTATTACTTTTTTACAGTGGTTGCTGGCAGTGCTGAAAGCAGCCTGAGTCTCAGTAAATCTATTATGTTGGTAGCTATGGAAAAAGTGATTTCTGTGCGCGACAGCAGCAGCACATTCTGGGGAGAACCATGGCTGGCTGTTAGGTATTTGCTGGAAATAGCTGGAAATGTCTTTTTCCTCCTTATAAAATAATTTCCCTTTGATACATTCATGGGCAGAAATCAGAAGTCTACAGTATTAATGCGTAAGTTGCTCAGGGGTTCATCTTGGGTCCAACTCTTTTGCTGATTTACATCAGTGATCCACAAATCACATCCTTAGATTATTTGTAGACATTGATAAATGATGACTCCTTTGTAAAAAACAAAACAAAACAAACAAAAAAACATTGTATACATATTGTACACACATTGTAAATATATTTTGTATACATTTTGTACACATATCGTAAACATAATGCACACATATTGTATACATATTGCAAACATATTTTATATGTATATATATTATCAATGTTATGAGAGTGCGATAGAGAAAAAGCGCACTCCAAAAGATTGAAGAAAAAATAAAAAAAATGTTGCGATCACTTAATATGCAAATGAGATGCTTCCGGATTGTAACAAATAAGACTGATTTTTCAGAGACTGTGCGAATTTTGAATTTGGACGTTGGCAGTGCGTCGTCTTTTGGAGTTAAGAGTTTTTTTGTAGTAGAACGCCGAGTTTTGGAGTGGCGAGTTTTTACAGCAGAGCGTAGAGTTTTGAAGTAATGAGTTTTTGACAGCGAATTTAACCCCAGAAATTCTTACCTAGAACGACGTATAGTTAACAATCCGTCAGGGCAACTGTGGAACAGTTAACACTTGATTGTTTTAATCACAAACTGATAAAAGAAAACTGTTATTTTCGTAAATCTATGTTCTGTTTTGCATGTAACTCAAACCTATTAAGTTGTTTAATAGCGAAGTGCAATACCAACTGTTTCTGTTTTTAATAACATATATCGCCGAAAATCAAATTTTCGTTATTTTTCTATTTACATTTTTTCTTACTTTTATTTTTTTTTAATAACGTTTCATTTTTTTTAAACTTTTCTTTCTTTAATTTATTTTTTTCGTTTAATTTCTCTTTAAATTTTCCCTTTTCTTTATTCTTTCATTTTCTTTATTACGTCTTCATTCTTTGCCTGTTTTTATTTCTTCATTGCCCTAAATAATTTTTAAGCACCGTTCACAATCAACAACAGATAAAAACATCTCCGCAATCCGACCCAGTACCATGATCATCGGAAGGAACTACTTTGCATTTTTGACACCTAACCCTAACCCTAGCCCTCGACTGCATTTCGGCTTAGGTTGACCTAACACTAAGAGGTTGCATTGGTTCTCGTTCAAACTTTTCTGTCAAACCAGAACTAAATTCTTTCTCTGCTGCTACTTGTATGTTTGTCATAAAGAATTTCTTTTTCATTTCTGTGTTCGTACAACAAAAACGATTTCACAGTATGTAGATTCCATTTCCTTCAACATACGTTCGTGCTCACACAACCAAATAATAATATTTCTCATTCTATGAGGTTTCCTGGCACTTAGCAATCTCCTACATCCTTTCTGTCTTTTGCAATTACAAAATTATCGTCACAAAGTACAGTCAGATCAACATAATTCCAACCTTTTCCCCACTCTACACAAGTTCTGGTCTCTGTAGTGCAAGCATCAGTTTACAGTCTTTCATTTCTATCCTGTAGATTCTAATCGTGAAAACATGGCTAAAATATATAAAAAAAGTGTTTTTCAGTGTGAACGAATTTACTGTCAATCTTTAATTAAAGTAAAATAACACGTGCAAATGATGTGGTTGAAGTAGAGTAGCTGATTTCTACCTAGGAAACAAACTATCTCTTCCGTCAAAGGTTGGAAAACTATGGCCCGCAAGCCAGATCCTACCCATGAAGACATTTTGATCAGTCCGCGAGCCTGACTACTAATGACTCTATTTTTTACATGAGACACAAGGCTTTCGAATTCAACAAAAGGCCTGCTTTTATCTTTCTTTGATCCACTCAACCGAATTTGATCCCAAAAGAACACGATCAATACCTAATCATTTTTATTTCTGCATAAAATATTAATAAATAAACATAAAACAAACAAAATAACGGACACGACTGTGTAGGAAAAGCAGTACATTCGAAACTATGCAAATGACAGTGTTTTCTACAGCCGAAAAATGGTATACATCAAGCAGTGCATGAAAATGAACATCACAAAATCCTCTGCAACATGAAGGTACAAACAGTAGAAAACTTAAACCTAAACGTAGATTCCATGAACAAAGTTTCTTTCTTAGAACTGCATGCCTTTTCCTGTTTTCCAACTGACTTCAATATGTTCGTCTTCAAGTCCAATGTGAACAAGTTCTTGATGAGCAATCCCCTTAAGTAATCCAGTTTACCAAATTTCCACCACAAACGATGACTGACATGTTCCCCTTGACTGTACACCCATTAACCCTTATCCTCGACTGACCTCCGGGCCTTGATAAGTGGTGACTCGTTTGTGAAAAAAAAAAACATTAATAAGGAAATAAACTGCCGAATAGTAGATTTCACCGTCTCAACAAATTACAGAATAAAAATCAAGGAGATGAAAAAACAAAATACACAGAACTTGTGAGAGAATGGAAAGAAATGAAGTCAATAATTGTAAGAGTTTTACTGTTATTTCATTCTAAACAAGACGCAGTGCCACTTTGATCTAATTTGTGGCCAAATTCACAGCGGTGCTATGTAAGGAGGTGAGCAGCAAGATGTTTGTTCACATTATACTTGAACTTCTGCATGTCAGTACAGTCAGAGAAACAGGGACCCGGTAGGAAATTCCCAAGTCTAGCAGTTCGAGGGAAGAAACTATTCAAGTAGAAAGCTTTATGGCATTTCGGGATATGTACCGTGTAGGGGTGGGATTTTGGTGCTTGTTGAGTTAGTCGTGGGTATTTACATCAAGGGGATACAAGTTCTTTGAGTTTATTGGAGCACATTCCGTTAAAAAACTTGTAAAACAGGCAGAGGAATGCAACATTTTGTTGATGGAACAGAGATTGAAGTTTGGTTCATTGTGCAGGACTTATTAGGTTGGCGACTCTTTTTTTGAACCCTATCTTAAGAGCGAGAGACTAGTGGCAGATGCACCAGCCCAAATGTGGCAACAATACTCCATGCATCGGCGAATGATGGCTTTGTAGAGGTACAAGATACTCTAAAAAAAAAACAAAAAAAACTGAGAGTCGATTCAATAAACAAATATTTGTATTAATTGATTTATACGTGAAATATATTTTTCCGAGTCAAAACTATTTGAGGCCCTGTCGGTGGGGCATTAGAATACGCCGACTGCCCCCCCCCCTGCAGAGGGTAAAAGTCCCTCAATGGGGGTCCTGGATATGACCTTAAACTATATCCAGTGGTGAGGCCCCAGCTTGTGGGCTTTGGGGAGTGTGGAGCCACCCTTTAATTACCATTGCTCCCAGGTCCACTCTGACCCGGAGTGGTAGTACCTGTTAGGGTTCCAACTATGGGTTAAATAGAAACCGATGTGAAAACAACAAATATATTCTATTAAAAAAAATTTTCTTCAAAATCTTTGGATTCGGCATTAAATAACCCGAAAAGGGTTGATATGCCGTAAAACAAAAACAAACAAACAACCAACCAACCAACCAACCAAGTCAAAACTATTTGAAATTAATAACCCACGCAAAAAGATGGCGTCTTTGTTTGAAATGACCCATCAGCATGAATAACTTCATATAATGTTAATATAAATTATTTTGATGTATATTCAACAGTTGTGATTAAATGTGAATATGTAGATCTGTCAACATTTTTTATTTTAAATATATTAAATAAATTAAATAGATATATTAAATATATTAAATAAATTAAATAAATATATTAAATATATTAAATAAATTAAATAAATTAAATAAATATATTAAATAAATTAAATAAATTAAATAAATAAATTAAATAAATTAAATATATTAAATAAATATATTAAATGTATTAAGTAAATTAAATAAATATATTAAATATATTAAATAAATAAAATATATAAAATAAATTAAATGTATTTAAATAAGTTCTTAATTTAAATAAATTGTAAACCTTCAAATGAAAGTTTTTATATGTCAGTTTTCATAGACTGGTTACACATCTCAGTGCACTCCAAATATTAGACAATCTGCCAGTTATCTTTCATGACATTTATTTTATCAAGTCGCGTTGCTTTTGTTAAATGTCAAATAATGGATATATAATTACTATGATCCTTAGGTACGCGATACATACATGTATGTGTGGATGATATTGCATGTGTACGTATGCAAGTGTGTATGTTTGCAGCTATTTGTTCTTGTGTGTATGGGGATGTGTTTCGCCTTTTGTTTGTATGTGTGTGGTCTGTTTGGTACAAATTTCAATAATAGATTCGGACATACACGTCATAAGTTCATCCATTTTATTTTGAAGCATTTTGACGTTCCTTAACGTTTTTGGCCCGCGACCTGAAATTATAGCACGATCCGGCCCGTGAGGTCGATTGAGTTGCTGACACCTGTCTTACGGTATAGAAAGTATTGAAACAAACATTAAAGATTATTCGCTCATCGTTTTTGTACAGAAAACCAATGAAAATATGTTAAGAAAAGGTACAAATTGTTGCTTGCACCGGTAACAAATGAAGTGTTACGTCACCGGAAGAAACTATGACGTCACCGGAAGAAGTTGTGACATTTAAAAGTTTCCAGAGATGTCCTAATTTTTCTTATCTTTTTCTACAAAAATAAAACATTGTTGTTATCTATTAACAATAAAATGAAATAAAAAAATTAAATGAAGCAATGTATTATTTTCGCTTTTGATTTTTGAGATAGGAATTGATAATTTGTATTATTTGGAATCTTCAGACTACCTTTCTCATCTTGAGTGTTATTTTCACAACGTTTCGGTCGATGTAGCTTTCGACCTTCTTCAATGTAGCTTGTCAAATCCTTCTAATTATATAAAAAATATACACTATAAAAATATTTATAAATTGTTCAAAACCAGTTAGATTAATTTATCCGTGACGATAAATCCTGAAAGATTGGACAGTACTCGGACTTATGATAAACATAGCGATTACCAGCCAGTTCTTGCCAGAAGTGAAGACCCTTATTTGGAATGTGGAAAGGATCGGAAATAGAATTAATAGACAAAAAAACGTCTATTTTATTTAATGAAATATGCTTAAAAGAAAAACTGCTGCATAAATATACCAATAACGCACAGAAAAGTTTTTCAAGGCAGGTGCTCAAGTGAAAAAAAAAAACGGTGTCTCGATTAAGCACAGGCCTATAATACATTCCTCTGAAAAGAGCACTTTTAAAACAGGAGCAAAAAAGACAAGTTTTGGGGCACACCTAGCACCTCCCCTCTGCACGTTCTTGAATTACACACACACGCGCGCGCGCGTGTACTAGTAATGATTTTAGTGATCGAAAGTGGAAATAAACAAATGAATGAGTAATTGAAACAAACTCAACACGTAATTTTGTATGCAAAAGTTTGTTGTAATTTTTTTTAGACGAGAGCCCTCACAGGCTTAAATAGTTTTTCGTCTTGGTAAGTTGAAATCAGTTGCTTATCATTAATAACAACTTCCCCGAGTGAATAATGACTTTGTATCAATTTTAGGAAACAAAGTCAACACAACTTGCAAAAAACAGCTTTTGTTGACATTGTTTTTTTTTTTTTGTTGCTATCGTCGTTGTTGTTGTTGTTGTTAGCCATTTTGTTTCTTTGTTTTTTTTTTTAAGGGAAAAAAGGAGGCATGATGGTGACCCTCGGCGCTAAGCAACGATGGGTTTGGGTGGCGGCGGGAGTGGATGTCGGCTATAGTGCTGCATCTCAGTAATTGACAGAACGCCGAAGAAAAGCGGAAGGATACGAAGAAGGAAACGGTAGCGACCTTCCGATTCTGATCTCTCATACTTTTTCATCAACTCATTTATTTTCATTTCAAATGTCACATCAGTTTTGATTTTTTTTTTTTTTTTGCGTTATCCTGCTCGGAAAATATTGTCGCATTTTGAATTTTGGAAACGCGGATCTAAGTAAAATGCTACTTTAAAATGATGCGTGACTCAATAAGAACATTCACAGGTAATATGACCTGGAACAAATATATTGAGGACATTACAAAGGCTGATGCCAGGAAGGTGGGCTCCCTCTATCATGCTAGATCATGATTTATGTGAGGTGAATGATGAGAATTGTAGACCATTGGTATTTTGCTGAGGCAAGATGCGAGTTGAGAATTACGATGGAGGAGGCTGGACAGTATTGATTGTCTCTTTTATAGTTTTCGTTTTTCATTCTTTTTCTTGCGATGCTCAGAAGGAGTCAGTCTCTGTTTATATTTATTTGGTTTTTCGATTACAGAAGCCACTTTTATATTGTTCTTGGTTTCCCAATCAGATTCCGATGAAGAGATTATAAATGTTCTCTTCAGAATGACTGTTGTCATTGCATCTTTAATTTGGATTGTTCTTCGGGGTGGGACTTCTTTGGGCATGAGTGGACAAATGATACTGCATTTTGATTTCGTAATTTCAAACCATGACGTTGCGTGAACTGTGCACACGAACCCATGGGCGTCCCATATCAACTCCTTATAGCGATCAGCTGTTGTGCTTCGGTATAACAAAGGACGTCAAGATTTGAAAAGTTGTCATATTTCAGCTTGAAATGTTTTACTTTGTCAACTATTTTGCTTGGAAATTAAATATCATCCATGGAAAACTTTAATGGTAACATTTTCGTCGTCTTCGTAATTCTTCAACTTTTTTTTAGTTAAAAATAGTTAAAAATAATTTAAAAAAATAGTTCAAAATAATTAAAAATAGTTAAAAAAATAGTTTTAATAGTTAAAAATAGTAAAAGAATAGTAAGAAATAGTTAAGAGATAGTTAAAAATAATTAAAAATAGTTTTAAAAAGTTAAAAAAATCGTTAAAAATAATTTTAAAAATAGTTTAAAAAATAGTTAAAAATAATTAAAAATACTTAAAAAATAGTTAAAAATAGTTAAAAATAGTTAAAGAATAGTAAAAAATACTTTAAAAAATAGTTAAAAATAATTAAAAATATTTTTTAAATAGTTTTAAAAAGTTAAAAATAGTAAAACAAAATAGTAAAAGATAGTTAAAATAGTTAAAAATAGTTTTAAAAAATAGTTAAAAATAGTTTAAAATAGGATTCATTACTTTTGGGACGACCCTTGTAGCATAATATTTTGTTAAGTTAGTGATTTTCATCTCTATTCATAAAAAATATATTTTAAAAAATTGGGAACAACACCTAAACCATTTCTTTTTTCAGGAGGATAGTTTTCTCTAAAATTATAAACCCGCCTTTTGTCTAACTTTTCCCTCGTGAGGAGGCAACTAAGCAATAGTGCACTATTTTCTTTTTGTTGTGATTATGATTAAATTCCAGTTATAGATATGTTACCATAATAATAACTATTTTCTTTTTGTTGCGATTATGATTAAATTCCAGTTATAGATATGTTACCATAATAATAACTATTTTCTTTTTGTTGTGATTATGATTAAATTCCAGTTATAGATATGTTACCATAATAATAACTATTTTCTTTTTGTTGCGATTATGATTAAATTCCAGTTATAGATATGTTACCATAATAATAACTATTTTCTTTTTGTTGCGATTATGATTAAATTCCAGTTATAGATATGTTACCATAATAATAACTATTTTCTTTTTGTTGTGATTATGATTAAATTCCAGTTATAGATATGTTACCATAATAATAACTATTTTCTTTTTGTTGTGATTATGATTAAATTCCAGTTATAGATATGTTACCATAATAATAACTATTTTCTTTTTGTTGTGATTATGATTAAATTCCAGTTATAGATATGTTACCATAATAATAACTATTTTCTTTTTGTTGCGATTATGATTAAATTCCAGTTATAGATATGTTACCATAATAATAACTATTTTCTTTTTGTTGCGATTATGATTAAATTCCAGTTATAGATATGTTACCATAATAATAACTATTTTCTTTTTGTTGTGATTATGATTAAATTCCAGTTATAGATATGTTACCATAATAATAACTATTTTCTTTTTGTTGTGATTATGATTAAATTCCAGTTATAGATATGTTACCATAATAATAACTATTTTCTTTTTGTTGTGATTATGATTAAATTCCAGTTATAGATATGTTACCATAATAATAACTATTTTCTTTTTGTTGCGATTATGATTAAATTCCAGTTATAGATATGTTACCATAATAATAACTATTTTCTTTTTGTTGCGATTATGATTAAATTCCAGTTATAGATATGTTACCATAATAATAACTATTTTCTTTTTGTTGTGATTATGATTAAATTCCAGTTATAGATATGTTACCATAATAATAACTATTTTCTTTTTGTTGTGATTATGATTAAATTCCAGTTATAGATATGTTACCATAATAATAACTATTTTCTTTTTGTTGTGATTATGATTAAATTCCAGTTATAGATATGTTACCATAATAATAACTATTTTCTTTTTGTTGCGATTATGATTAAATTCCAGTTATAGATATGTTACCATAATAATAACTATTTTCTTTTTGTTGCGATTATGATTAAATTCCAGTTATAGATATGTTACCATAATAATAACTATTTTCTTTTTGTTGTGATTATGATTAAATTCCAGTTATAGATATGTTACCATAATAATAACTATTTTCTTTTTGTTGTGATTATGATTAAATTCCAGTTATAGATATGTTACCATAATAATAACTATTTTCTTTTTGTTGTGATTATGATTAAATTCCAGTTATAGATATGTTACCATAATAATAACTATTTTCTTTTTGTTGTGATTATGATTAAATTCCAGTTATAGATATGTTACCATAATAATAACTATTTTCTTTTTGTTGTGATTATGATTAAATTCCAGTTATAGATATGTTACCATAATAATAACTATTTTCTTTTTGTTGTGATTATGATTAAATTCCAGTTATAGATATGTTACCATAATAATAACTATTTTCTTTTTGTTGTGATTATGATTAAATTCCAGTTATAGATATGTTACCATAATAATAACTATTTTCTTTTTGTTGTGATTATGATTAAATTCCAGTTATAGATATGTTACCATAATAATAACTATTTTCTTTTTGTTGTGATTATGATTAAATTCCAGTTATAGATATGTTACCATAATAATAACTATTTTCTTTTTGTTGTGATTATGATTAAATTCCAGTTATAGATATGTTACCATAATAATAACTATTTTCTTTTTGTTGTGATTATGATTAAATTCCAGTTATAGATATGTTACCATAATAATAACTATTTTCTTTTTGTTGTGATTATGATTAAATTCCAGTTATAGATATGTTACCATAATAATAACTATTTTCTTTTTGTTGTGATTATGATTAAATTCCAGTTATAGATATGTTACCATAATAATAACTATTTTCTTTTTGTTGTGATTATGATTAAATTCCAGTTATAGATATGTTACCATAATAATAACTATTTTCTTTTTGTTGTGATTATGATTAAATTCCAGTTATAGATATGTTACCATAATAATAACTATTTTCTTTTTGTTGTGATTATGATTAAATTCCAGTTATAGATATGTTACCATAATAATAATAATAATAATAATAATAATAACTAGCAGGCCTCATTGAAATTCTATGGAAGAAGAAATATATTTAATCAACAAATATGTTTTGATAAAACTGATATTTTTATGGATAACACAAAAAATATATTTCTGGAAAGAAAACTAATAACACGCAGCAAGTATGCGTTTATTAACATTTCTATGAAAATAATATCCATTGTATTTGAAATATACAACTGACTCAAATAAAATAAATTAATAAGTCCTAATAAATGGCCAGCAAGTAATATTGTGCTACATAGTTCAATACAAATAATAAAATCACATTGTAAAAAACAATCTTGTATCTACTCTTTCGGCCCAGCTCCTCTTGGCAGACTATGTTCTTTTTTGCTTTATTTCTTTTAAATGTTCCCTTTTTAAGTAACATTTTACTAACTTTTTTATTACGTAAAGAACTGCTATACGTCGAAATTACTACGAATTCCTTTTTTTACATCATTGCAATAATGATCATATATTATTATAATAACGTTCGAAAACGAGGCGACATCAAAGGGAGGCCAATCTCATATTCTTTTCTACGGTGACCAGGTGGGTTTTCCAAAGCCAAATTTCGCGAATTTGGCTTCTTTTTTTTTTAAGCAGTCTTAATTGTATTTGGCATGTTTAGTTTAACTGGAACTCTCCGGGTGAACGATCATCATTTTTCATTTGTTTGATTTATTTTCGAGCAAAACATTTTAAAATATGTAAAATAGGAAGTTGCACTTTAGCGACATCAGATTAATCAATAATCGTCATTAAAAATTTTTTCTTAGTATATATATATATATATATATATATATATATATATTGTATTTTGTGTACAGAAAGTTGTTAGATCAGACAAGTCATTGATCTGGAGATGAGTATTGGCTGAAGAGAGCTTGATATGTATATCTTAAACGGTCCTAATTATCAGGCTTGAAACCGATGGCACCAATGACTTGTCTCATCTAACAACTTTGTGCACACAAAAAACAAAATATAAATACACTCTTATATTTCGGATTTTCCTTTTAATTGAGCACTCTGTTGGATTTCTTTTTCCAAAAAAAACTAATCATATATATATATATATATATATATATATATATATATATATATATATAAATATATATATATATATATATATAAATATATATATATATATATATATATATATATATATATATATATATATATATATCACCTGTAATGAAGATCGAAACTTAAATATCCAAAATGCTGTGCCATTAAAAGTGATTAGAACTCAACACTTTTAGCCTTTGCGCTACTTACTCATGACAAAAATCATTGTCTTAATTTTGTGGACTTTAAAACCTGATGTCCTTTTTGATGAATCCAAATAAGCAATTCTCACACTAGAAATTCCCAAAACATAATCTCTTTCTTACGCTTTCGACTCCCCTCTATCGCTTTTTATCCTTCTCTCTCCCTCCCTCTCTCTTATCTTTTGTTTGCATGTATTTATTCTTTTATGATTTTTCCCATCGTTTATAATGGCTATTTCAATTTTTATAACTAGTTTGAAAATTACATATGTACATTATAAACGGATATGTATATAGTCCTGTTCTCTTCCGCCATCTTGAATATAGTTTTGTTTTCTTTTTGAAAAGTGGAGGTACTTTGTCCCGAAATTAATCAAAGTTCCATATCAGTAACGGCTTTATATACAACAACTTGGTTGCAAATTAATTATGTAACGAGATGAGGAATAATAGATGAATAGACAGTTAAACATTTCTCTACTTGAACATACCTATTTGTTTGTTTGGTTTTCTTTTCTTTACTCTTGTGATTCCGGTCTTTCCGCATTACTTTTGTCTTTTTAAACTTCCATATATTCCTTTACCAGCAATGCTTCAAGCAAACTACTATTTACTTACACACACACACACACACACACACACACACACACACACACACACACACACACACATATATATATATGTATATATATATATGTGTGTGTGTGTGTGTGTGTGTGTGTGTGTGTCCCCAAAACTTCTGGCCTTGATGGAGGTGAGACTAAAACGTATTTCTATGGTTTCAAAAGATCTGAAATAACAGCAAGTGAAGACTTGATTCCAAATATTTCTCATATGTTATATCTCTCATCTTTTGGAAATATGGTACGATTATGAATATATCCTGTACCAAATAATCTTTATACACTGTGAAATTTACTTTATGTATAAAAACCAAAGAAGGGAAATATAATATATGAGAAATATTTGGAATCAAGTCTCCCCTTGCTGTTATTTAAGATCATTTGAAACCATGGCAGCAATTTTTAGTCTCCCTTCCATCAAGGCTAGAGGTTTTGGAGAAATATCAGATATTTTGTAATTCATATGCAATACTCTGAAAACAAATGACTATGATTGAAACATTGGTAAAGGTGCAGTATCTTTCCATCATCAAAAAATCCTTTAAAATTACAACTATAATAGGTTTTCGAGGGTGCTGAAAACGAAAATAACGTTTAAAATTCCAGGAAACGAGTAGTTTCCAAGATATTAAAAAAATTATTGTTTAAAAAGTAGGGAATCACTTTTGTATATTAATTAGACGATTCCAATATGTTTCCTGATTCCGTACTAAATTATCGATTCCTATAGAAATCTCTAAATAGTTAACTATGATTTTTTCGATTATTGTAAACTCACATGCTAAATGTGCATACATTTTCTTAAACACTTGAGGGGAGTACAATATTGTTCAGTTTTGGAGTGGAGGTTAAAACCTCCATTCAGTCTCGAAAGACAATGGATATCCTCTGTAAGAGTAGCTGCACGTCAAATTGTGAGGCAAGTGTTGCGCAATCTCCAACCACACCTCTTCTGAATTGGCACTGCTTCAGTCCAGTGACAAGGAGAGATCCAGGATGACTGGAAACAATGCCGGAATAAGCGGAGAGCACGTTAGGTTTTTCCAACTCTTGCAAAAAGGTGTCGACAACATCCTACATGCAGCACCTGAAATTCCCAAATGGTAACCCATTTTAGTACTGACCAATCTCAACGTTGCTTAACTACGGCGATTTAACGGGAACCGGTGTGTCAACGTTTTTATGTCGTACAAGTTTACTTTCAATGGTAGATTAATATCAAGAAATACTATTTTATCATTACTGCAAGCAGTGGGAGATTTTGAAACAAATAAAAAATATGATTAAAAGAATCGTTTTTGGCATCGGGAAATAAGCACAAAAGTGCCGATTTTTCCGATTCCTGATTTCGATTAATAATATCAACACACACACACACACACACACACACACACACACACACACACACACACACACATATATATATATATAGAGAGAGAGTAGTGGAAAGAGGGGAGTGGAGAGAAAGAAGGGGGAGATATAAAATGAGACAAAACTATTATTCTGATGACACAAGTGTTGCCAACCAGACGATACGTCGACATTTTGATTTAATTCGGATTTGTTTATTTCGCTTGATTGCTATTGTCAGTACGGCATAATCACTTTGACACACCGGTTCCCGTTAGATCACCGAAGTTAAGTAACGTTGAGCCTGGCCAGTACTAAAATGGGTTACCATTTGGGAATTCCAGGTACTGCATGCGCTCCACTCATCTCGACATTATTCATAGTTGTCCTGGACTTCTTGCCACTGGACTCAAGCAGTGTCGATTCAGAAGAGGCGTGGTTGGAATTGCGCAACCTTTGCTTCCTAAGTTTTTATTTTTTTTATTATATTTTCACCCCAAACAAGGCACATTGCCACTTTGGTGTAGGGGGCTACTATCAGAGGAAACATCTACTGGGGTACTATGTAGGGATTAGAGCAGCGAGATGTTGGTTCACGTTGCAGATCCATTGTCTTTCGAGATTTAACAAAGGCATCACATCGCTATCATTATTATCATCGTTTTTTCCTTCTTTGTTTTTTCCTTCTTTGTTTTTTTTTTCTTCTTTCTAAGTCGGCCTTTCTTTTCTTTATTTCATTCATTTCTTTCTTTTTTTATTGTTTTCTTCTTTCTCTTTTCTTTCGTGTTCTTTTCCTATTTTTTCTTGCCACGCTTTCTTTCTTATTATGTTATTTTTTTGTTCTAATAAAAAAAATTAGTCACTTTGTCCTTATTGTTCTCTCTATAGTTTATTTCTTATCATTTCACTTTCTATTTCCTTTTCTCGTCTTCATCTTGTATTGCTTAACTTGATCAGCACTCTATCCAAATTACTGCGTTATTGGCGTTGATGTAAAGTTGGCGTTGGAGAGCGTAGGAGGCGGGAAAGGTCGGATCGCGATGACGAAGTCTCGGGTATTGACTTCCGGTAACATGCAGAATGGGAAAACTCCATCACTTTCTGGTTTGATGTTGCGATAACGATTCAAGCACTTCATAAGATTTGTCTGACGAGTTAGGGTTAGGGATTGGGGAGGAACATTGGAAAAAGGCGAAAATAAGGCGCTGCGGCGGCGGTGTGGGGTTGTGATGGCAAGAGTAAAGTGGTTATAATAAAAGCCAATTCATGAAGATATGGGGGAGGGGTTGTGTGTGAAACAATAAACGAGGATTTTAATATGAGAAGCGAAAGGGGGAGAAATATCCGTGAAAAGGAAGAAACAATGGTGGATGGTGACGAGTTGAGAGAAAAGAATCAAAATGCAAGAATAAAAAATGAAAGAAATAGGAAAAGAAAGAATGAAAGAAAAAAAAGACGAAAAGAAAAACGGTCATCAAATACAGAAGAAATGGATGAAAAGAAAAAAGAAAACTATTTTATAAAAGTCACTTCGTGTATGAGTTCCTTTCTGATAGGTCCCGAAACGGCTGAGGCTATCTTTTACAAATTTAACACAAAGCTAAGTTATATGTCCGGCAGTGTCCTTAGATAAGTACAGAAATTCATCGAAAATCGAAAAAATCCGACCTTAAAAATATCTTGTCCCTCTTATAGAAAAAAAGAATAATTTTGCTTTACATCAACCAAAGGAGATAAAATTTCAGCAAATCATTTTTCTTAAAAAACAAAACAAAAAACACAGGTTTATTATAATCCGGAAATATAGCTTAGTGGTAAATTAGTGGTAAAGCATTCGATTACAGATCCCCTGTTCAAGCCCGAGTGTACGTCACCATATTATTTAATTTTTTCTTATTAATGAGCTCAATTGCAATAAAAGAAGAGGCACTATTTAAAATCTCCGCAAATCATTTCATTTGCATATTTTTAAACTAAACATTAATCAGAAGTTGCTTTCTCAGGTCATTAATCGTCGTCCAAATATCAGCTGACGTGATATTGTAAACAAACACAGACGGAATTTGCTGAACGACATAATCATTATGATTTTTTATTTTTTATTTTTCTTGCGAATTAGTTTATCGGGCAAATTATTTCTTGTAACATATAATAATCAATAGAGGGTTGGTTCTATAATAATGTCTACGCAATCTGCATAAACCGAGCAACGCCGGGCTGCCAGCTAGAAAAAATTAGAAATACCGAACAAAAGATGTCGTCAAATTCAGAAAAAATTAAACTGAACACCATTCACTGATACCTGTTGAACGTTTATGAAGCCAATACAGCTAATGTCAGCACAATGAGGAGATAGGTTCATCGATTTCAAAGTAGCGACCGAGATTTTAGTGTCAAAGCGCACTCCAGACTTTTACGATCGAGTCATTGAAAGTGGTTGATAAAAAGTGCATGAAAAACGATGATGTAAAAAATAAATTCGGCAACACAAAAGGTGGCCTGTTTTAATGCTACCACTCCCGTCTTCGTAGCTCTTCAACGTTTCAGTTTTTGAGTTAAATGTAGGAGGCCTTACTTTTTGGATCGACTTTCAATGAAAGGGTGTAAGTTGAACCATATCTGCCGTTGACTCTGCAGTGGACACTTTACATTGGGTCTGTAGATTCCGTTTCATTAATACCATTAGAAAATGTATGGATCTATTCCTAGGTAATATGAATTGGAATAAATACATACTGCCAAGTGTGCTGCAAAGATGGTGGACTTCCCTTCTATCGAATTAGAAAACTTCTTACATCTGTCAGTATTTTACATCTCTACAAGATCATTATTCGCGAATGCATGACATATTGTTGCCACATCGGGGCTGGTGTACCCACCACTCGTCTCTTCGTAACCATCACATCATCTTACCGTATTTTATTAATTAAAATATGTTTTTAATTAATCAGATCATGATGATGACAAACACAAAAGACATTTAAATGCGCCATTTTGGGGATAAATGTTTAATCGTTTTATGAGAGCATATAAAGAAATTACAATGATTTGTTGACGACATTTCTATTCTAGACTTGTGAACAAAACGAACGAACACATTGACCAAATGCAAAAGTCTGTAGAGGAATGGAGCAAAAAATACGTGTAATACTACGAAGACAAATCTTTCTTTTAACAATTATAAAAAAACGTTTCCAATCACAGAGTGACATGACTGATAGCATCCCTCCCGAAAGTCCGACGTTCAAAGTACGAAAACATTCACACGTCACATGAACTGGAATAAATACATAGAAGATATTGCTAAGTTTGTGGAAAAGAAAATGGGCTCCCTCTACCGAGCTAGAAAACTTCTTACACCTGCCAGTATACTATATATCTACAAAGCCACCATTCACCCATGCATGGAATAGTGTTGCTACATCTGGGATGGTGCACCAACCGCTGATCTCTCCCTATTTGACAGGGCCCAAAGATAAGCTTCTAATTGGTCCCGCACTGTCTATCAAGCTTCGTCCCCTGTCTCATCATCGCAGTGTTGTATTCTTCTGCTTATTTTACAAATATTTCAATGGAATGTGATCCGATGAATCTATTGTGATTATGACTCCTCGCTGTACTCAGGTGGAGGGGGGAATTTTACTTTAATAACTCCTTTTCTGGAACTTTTCGATCTGGAATTTTCCTGCCTGCCCCTTGTTTCCGCGACTGTACAAATACGCAGAAATTTAAATGTCATGTGAACAAGCATCTCGTTGCAGAACTCCCAACTTAGGATGACCCTCTCCCTATGAAATCTGACTCATAATTAACAGTATCCTCTTATATCTGCAGCAGCGTACTTTGTTTGAGGTCGAATATTAGTAATATATATGAATGACGTCATTATATAAAGTCCAAAGAAAAGACTCTCATCTAATAGGCCGAATGCCGTCTACCAATCGGCAGCCGCTGTGCCATTGTCTTTGTTTGTTTTACAAATACTTCAATGAAATGTACTCTGATGAATCTGCAGCCTCGTCAACGTTAATACTTCTGACAAACCCAACAAACAAAATCGCACCCTTTCATAATAAAGGTCCTCAGATGCTAGAAACCTTTTTGCTATGACAGATTCTTTAACATGATGCATACAAATATTTCCAACAGAACTGATGTTCGTACATCGAAAGAAAAATAGCACAAAAATCTATAAATGTGAGAATGTGTGTATAAGGATTCTTCTCAACCTATATACGCAACAAATTTTTTATCTACAGACTTGAAATTTCGTATACAGAGTATTAAGATATGTGGAAAACTTTTTAATCGGTTTCATCCACACAAAACGTCTGCTAAGGGGACAAAATTGAGAAATTGATACGTGGGAGATTACCGAATTTTTTACTGTTTCAACTGTGTCACGACTGCGCATGCGCAATCGTGACACATGATAGCCTCCTTATGTTAAGTACGAGTTGATTTGAAGACACTCTTTAAAAGCTTGTCAAGCTCGTCTAATGGTTATCGTATTTGACTCACTCTCTTTAGATTGTGGTTTCGATCTCAGCTTGAGTATTTTTTTTATTTACTAACAAGAAATGAACTGTTAAGAAAGCTCATAATATTCACATGCACATGTTTTTTATTTCTTTTCGTTTCTTTACTTCATTTTTTTGCTTATTTAGAAGAAATTTAACGCTACGTTTAATACCTATGGTATTTTTGTTTATAATAAATAAGAAATTTGCATTTATTAAAATATGACATTAACGCGTATTTTATGACCGGGCAACGCCAGGCGGCCTGCTAGTATATATTTTAAACCAAAATTCCCTCCATCACCTTTCAACCTATATAATCAACGAATTTCTGATTTACAAACTTGAAATTTAGTAGATAGGGTATTCAGACATGTGGAGATCTTTTTAATCAGTTTTCATCCGGAAAAAAGGGTTGCTAAAAGGTCAAAATTGAAAAGTTGGTACTGGGGAAGGGGGGGGGGTCATCGGATTTTTATTTATTTTTCAACCGTTTCACGTCTTCGCATGCGCAGTCGTGAAACATGGAAGCTTCCCTATATTAAGAATAAGTAGGTTTGAAAACACTTTTTAAACATCATATCCAGCTGGTCTAATGATTTCGATACTTGACTCACTGTCAAGTCTTGGTTTCAATTTCAGCTCGAGTATTTGTTTTTTACTTACAAAAAATGAACTGTTTAGAAAATAACATAGTACTCGCATACATATATCTCAATCTCTGTACGAATTAAAATATAATATTTATGCGTATTTTACGACTGGGCAACGCCTGACAGTCTGCCAGTTAACTATAAAAACAGTTAATTTCGTGACCAGTCGCTTAATAAAGATGATTTATCCGAAAAATTAACGGCAAATCAACAATGAAATAGAAATTTTATTATCTCCCTTGCCGGTGTAACTTAAAATATTCCTCTGTAAAAATTATTGTTTGTCTATAAGAGAAAGAAAGACTATTTTTAAGATCGTATTTTTTTCGATTTTCGATACTTATTGGATGACTTTCTGTACAACACATATCTAAGAACACTGCCAGACATATAAATTACATTTGTGTGAAATTTGCAAAAGATAGGCTCAGCCGTTTCGGAACCTATAAGGAAGGACCACACACACACACACACTCACACGCACACACACACACACACACACACACACACACACATATAAAGTGACTTTTATATAATAGTAGAGATATTTGGATAGTATCTGTGATTTCGAAGGCATTTTATGTATTTTCAAATTTAAATTCCTTGAACTTCTTTTGAAATTCATTTCTTGCCATCTGTTTTCTGAATGTACAAACATGCAGATATCAAAATTTAATATTGTACAGATATATAACTGCACAACTCCCCGCTTAGCATGCCTCAATAAATTAACCACTTATGCAGAAGTGGAAATGAGCCTTTTTTAATATTATGGCTCTGCACCATAGGTATAGATTAGTTCAGATAATATAAATGTTGAGACGTTTCATCGAATGCATTTCAGCACGGCCTGGCGGCGAGAGGAAATATACTCAATGTACCCAACGTGTCAAAAAATAACTCTCTAGACAAAACAACGTAGAAGCAGCTGTTGAGTTGTATATGGATTGCGTCATGTGTTCAAGCGATTTGAGTTTGAGATTTCGGGCAAGTTTATGCCTGGGAGACCAAGAGACAACATGTGTCGACAATGTAGTTGCATGAGTGAATCTCCTTGAGCGTGTGCGTCGACAAATTCTTAATTTAGATGAGGAAAATACGTAGGAAGAAATATTTTTTATGGTAGAAGGTTAATTTTTGGTCTCTCTGTACAACGTATTTCTCTCCAAATAAAACTTTAAAATCGTTTAACAAGTCTCTTGTGTGGCGTTTATTCGGTTTTAGTAGCAAAAGATCAAACTATTGGACGATCAACGATATAAAACAACGGCCGTACACATTGTAACGTTTATACACGCGTTGTAGACTCAGTCGCAACGGAGACAAAGCATAGGAAAGACCTTTAACTTGTTGTTTCAGACTTTAAGAAAAAAACCTTTATTTCTCATTCTCGCTCCACGCGTGACTTCTCGTTACGACTGTGACGTCACGTTCTTTTTATATCTTTTTCCTTTTCTTTAATGTAACATCACTTCGTACACGGCTCGGTATTTTCATACAGCTGCCATACACGTATAAGCGCTCTGTTACAACAGAGGAAAGGATGAAGCCAATACTTTTATTTAGTCGATTTTTCTTGATCGTTCACCGGCGATAACGAACATGTGCAGCGAGTACCCGTTGAACGCATAAGTAATGCACGCGTGCTTCCCCTTGTTCCAAGTTGTCCGTTAAACTTCATTCAACGTTTTAAATGATTCAAAATATTACACCTTGTTTGCTTTCAAAGATTGTCACAACCGAAGGTGGTAGTGGGGATAAGCGCCCTCTTCTTAAAAAGTACCCTCATGTTGTGCGTCTCAAATAGCCTCTGACATCCAAGTCCAGCTTCTCGTGTGGTTTAGCTACTAAGCCCGACGAAACTGTTTCTACTAATTAGGAGAAGGGGCAAAGGCAGTCGACTGACGCCTTAAAACCAGTCACTTCGGGCAAGTAGGGACTGTCAACATTGGACGGTAGCTCATCTAGGAGAAGGCAACTGATTCAAAACCTCCGCTGCTTTTCGGGAAAATCCAATCTTGGGAAAGACTAACGGAGTAAACCTCGGCAGAAAACCCAGAGATAGAGTCCCTAAGGTGGCCTGACTTTATACTGCCATAGTCGGCAACTCCTGTCGCGCAGTTAGAGCCAAGCTGAATCGATTCTGTCATTTTCTTGGATCCTCTAGCTTCGCAGTGAGGGGGGGTATTGCTGCATGTGCAACAGCTATCCTCCCATATCACGCTGCCTAGACTATGTAGTCCCACTGCTACACCATTGTCTCCTGAGACTGACGGTTGTAAACAAATACCTTATTTGAGTTGAATAAAAGTAAAAAAAAAAAAAATGTTTGCCATTGAACCATGCAAGTCAACAAATCATATCTCGTGTCTCCCGCTTATATTACTGACAACTCATCCACCATCGTGTCCATGGGTTTTAATTTATGCAGATTTCCTATATATTTTTATAGAGTTAATTTTCTATCGATTATTATATATTATAAAGTTATGGTTTCAAAACTACTGTTTTATTTACATAGATAATAATATAAATGTTTATTCATGGAATAGTAATAGAGACATACACACATATACGAAGTACTTTCAATAAATTTCCAGACTTCTTTCTTATGGGCAACGTTATTGATAGTACATATATGAAACTCTAATCCCCTTTAGAGTAATCTCCTCCGGTTGCAATACACTTGTTGTACCGTTCTAACAACTTCTGAAAGGTTGCATAGAGTCCTCTTGTGTGAGTGTGTCAATGACCCTCATCACAGCTTCTTTCATCTTCACAAGGTTTCCTTGAACTTACGGAATAACCAAGTAACAGGGAGCAAGATCTGGACTATATGCCCATCTTGGTTAAATAGTCTGTGACAAAAATGGAGTTATAGACTGCACCCTTGGGACAAAATTCGCGCAAATCTCCCGCATCTTCAGTTCCTCGTGAATAATTGTGTGTGCGGTTTCCACACTGACATCAAACTGTACACGTATTGTCTCTGTAGACATACGACGGTTTACCATGAAATTCTTTATTTAACCAATCAACTCTGGTGTTTGATTTCCTTCCAAATTTCTCCTCATCCCTCACGGACTCCCTGCCTTCCTTGAATTTCATGCCACTCAAAAACTGATTTCATACGTTTCTGTGGCATTTTTTTTTCAAGTTTAAAACAGAATTTTATTGCATCTCGTTCTTCTAAAGTGTACCCACGTCCAGATTGCATTTTTGGAATACATCAACTGTGATAATCAGGCTTTAGTAGGGTGTATTCCAATTCCTGCTGATGTGTTTCATTTGAAAGCGAAATCATAAAAATTAGTCAGTCATCTCATAAGATGTATAGCAATAACATACTGAATTTTCAAGAGTCTACAACAATTTTAAATGCGTGTAAAAAAAGTCTGGAAACTTATTTAAGGGCTCCCTATCTTGGGTTGAGCATATTGGGAAGTCATATACAAACTGCCATTAGCATATGAAGCGATGTTCTTTGTTTAAACAAATCGAGC
>NC_136503.1:2568414-2590914 GCF_053919585.1 Euprymna scolopes | reverse complement strand
AGTCACCGGCAAATCGTAGACGTCACTCCCTGATTGTAGTAGATATGGCAGGTAGGTTGCCATATAGTTGCTGCTTCGTGTGATAATCTTGCCAAGATAAATACATCTTGGCAAGATTATCCCACGAAGCATACATTGAGTCTGAAGAGGTTATTAAGGGGGGTCATTGGGGATAAATTTCGAATTCAATCAAGTCAAAAAATTTGATTTTCTTAAAATAAAAAAAAAAAACTACTTGATAAAATTACGTGATTTTTGAAATATGCCATTTTTGGTCGATAATGAGTACGTACATCATAAAGACGTTTTCTGCATTTTCTTTACTTAAACTTTTTTTTACCACAAGATCAATTTTAAATAAGCAACATTTTCTTTTTCAATTGAAGCAAACCTAATTCAATTTAAGACAATAACTTCCTGTTAATCTGTCTCGGTGAATAAACGAATATTTATCTACTCTAACAGTTTTCGGAGGCGGAACAAGTATTTTTAGACAGAAAAATGAAATAAAGATCCAAGTGTGATGAGTCTATAATGAAGCAAAGCTCACGCAATCATCTACTGCATCTCTCCTGGATCGGTATAATGTGAGTCAGTGGCAAAGAGAATAAAAGAAACCGAAATCAAAGCAGAAATAAACTGGTGTTCATTCGGATTTTTCCTTCTCCTAGATAAGTTGCACCACATTCTCGCTTATACTATCATTTAAGTTATAGTTGGATGGAAAATATATTCATACCTTTTTCAAGGTGTTACAGTGACGCAGTAGATTCAAGTGGAAAGGACTATCCACTTATTTAGTGTTTCCTTTTTAAAATTAAATATGTTTTTAACTCTTTTTCAAACTGTTTTTTAACATGTTTTATTAACTACTTGTTTTTATTATAAGCTCTATCTCTTATTTTGTTTTATCGAGCTTTTACATCTGGTTGAGATTATTTTATAAATATTAATTCTTTAATATTTATAATTTACTTTAGTTTTGCCATCTTGGATTATTTTGGTAAACTTAACTGTAATTGTTATTCCATTTATATATATATATATATATATATATATATATATATATATATATATATCGCTAGGGCCGCTGCAAGGAAGGTGGGCTCTCTGTACCGTGCTAGAAAACTACTGACACCTGAAAGTATCCTGTACCTCTATAAGGCCACCATTATATATATTTATATTTTATTACATTTTCACCCCAAACAAGGCACATTGCCACTTTGGTGTAGGGGGCTATTATCAGGGGCAACAACTACTGGGGTACTATGTAGGGATTTGGGCAGCAAGATATGTACTCTCAGATAAAGAGTCGCTGGCCATTGCTATAGGTGGTAGAGAAGGTTTCTTGTAATTATTGAATGAAACTAGTTTGGTCTTGGCGGCATTGAACGTGACCATCCATTTATGTCCCCATTCCACTACAGATTGGAGGTCATCCTCTAATGTTTCTGCCATTTCTTTAGATATGTGTTCATTTGTTTTCCTGTCATGCCTGTTATAGAGTGTGGTGCCATCAGCATATATACCCATCTCAGAGGCAATTTTATCGGGGAGGTCATTTATGAATATCAGGAACATTAGAGGTCTAAGTATAGGCTCCTGGGGAATTCCCGCATTTATGTCATGTTGTTTCGATGTACGACCGTCGAGGGCAACCTGGATTTTTCTCTTATCTAAGAAGGATTTAATTATGTTAAGTATTCTACCAGTGATACCGTATGATCTAATTTTCCTGAGGAGACCCTTGTGCCATACCCCGTCAAAAGCCTTAGATATATCTAGAGCTACCGCTCTGCCCTCCCCCGTTTTGTCCAGTGAATATATATATATATATATATATATATATATATATATACTAGCAGGGGGACCCGACGTTGCTCGGGATTTTAAGAGGATTAACAAATGTTCAACACTTCTAATAATTTTATTATCATAGAAATCAGTGAAATCGCTCATTCGTCAATCAAATCAATTAATTGCCTGCTCTAGTCAGGAACTCACCGCTGTGCACTGGGAGAAAGCTTCACATGCTTTCCTGTAGTGATTTAGTCCACAATTTATTGTAGTCTACATTGCACTGTAGAGAACCTACTGTCGATTTTATACAATTATTTTTAATTTTATTTAATTACTTGAATTAAGTTTAAAAACGCAAAAGTCAAGTACAATGGTCCAATTATACTCGAAACAGAAGCGTTTATTTTGGACCTCTGTCTTATCAAAGTGTCTACTGTTGATTTTATATGCTGAACGATTCTGCTTGTGTGGTGATCTTGAATGCAATTATGGTTGGTTTTCCTTATTCCAGGTTTGACTTTAATCCTGAATATTTGTCTTGTTTTCTTTTTATTTATCTTCTCCTAAATGTTTATTGTCAAATATCTATTATTAACCAATACTTTTTTCTTATATTTAAAACGAGAGAAAAAAAAGTCTCCCATGAATCATTTCCCAAATTATATGTGCATATTATCTGAACTCAAAAACACGCTTTTTTTCTGTCTAAAGTATGCATTACTCTAGTTAGTCTAAAGTTAATACATAACCCTAAAGGTATTACTTCTTAACCAGTTTTTTAAACGAGTTAAAAATAACGAGACTTCCAATTTGATAAAAGTTCCATTATAGCATATTTATTAACGGGTGTAGCTAGAATGGTCGAACATTCTCGTATGAGATAAAGGCAAAAAGTATCCATGCATTAACATGGGAGGGGAGACTATCTTCAAGTACTACCTTAAGCTGGGAATGGGACAACAGACTTATACTAAGTAGACATTAATAAGTCCTTCTCACCCCCCCTTTTTTAAATGGAGAGTAGATAATACATGTGGATGCGTTATCGGCAGCTCCAGTAACTCTCGCTTCTCCTATTTTGTCATTCAGTCTTCATTTCCAATGAGTGATTTTTCTGACAAAGGGTGAAGAAAAAGCTGCTTTCCAGGTCGGTAGTACTTTGTGAACAGTAGCCTGAGATGTCGGAAAATTTGTTTCTATGTCTATCCTTGTGGTCATGTCACTAGTAAGGGTGCTGGAGGTAAATGTTTCGTCTGGGCTGACGTTACCCGCCTGATAGTCAGGGACCCGAACCTTGGATTAACCACTAAGGAGGTTGTCCTATCAGCAGGTGCAAAGTACCGGGGCTACTGTATTGCCATTTGGTGAATGGATTCTGGACCATACAGTAGTTTCTCGCTGGGCCTCTCGATGCCATACTAGTGGGTAATTGTTACGGCTTTACCTTATCATGTGCTACAAAAAAATTCTTGTCTTTTTCTCTCTTACTTTCCCTCTCTGTCCTGCTCCAACCAAGTCTATCGACCTGCTCCACAAATCCCAAAACCTCAACATAACAAATCTAAAAAAAAAAACACAAAAAAAACACGAATAAACCTAGAACCCCATCCTTCAACGTAGATCCCTACTATCTGGTCTCCTTCTCTAACATCATTGTACAATAGATTCTGAAAACCACCTTAACTTGTGTGTAATCTTCGCAAGGATGTAACAAATAAACAAAATGAATTAATTTGTAAAAACGAATATTTGTTTATATTAGATTCTCATCTTCAGGGAGAAAAAAAAACTCGTTATTATAAAGTTTCAATCAATTATTTATTGAAAACTTGTAACTTTTTTTTTTATTGTTATTAAATTCCTACTTCTTTTTCCTGTTATAATTTGGCTGCATCGTAAAACAATATCATTGTGCAAAATCGATAAACTCCTCGGCCTAACGTTTACAGGGAACATGAACTGGAATAGATACATTGAGAACATTGCCAAGGCTGTTGCAAAGAACGTAGGCTCTCTCTACCGTGCTAGAAAACTACTTTCGCCTGAAAGTATCCTGTACCTATATAAGGTCGCCATTCGCATATGTATGGAGTACTGTTGTTACATTTGGGCTGGTACATCTGCTGCTTGTCTCTCACTCCTGGACAGGGTTCAAAAGAGAGTTGCCATCCTGATAGGCCTTTAGCTGTCATCTAGGCTTCAGCCTATGTCCCATCGACGAAATGTTGCACCCCTCTGCCTGTTTTACAAGTATTTTAATAGTGAATGCTCTTTTACCCCCTCGACGTGACTACCCCCGACAAACCCGACAAGCAGATAAGTCCCACACAATAGAGATCCCTAGGTGTAAGAAATCCTTCTGCTCCAATAGTTTCTTCCCCAGAACTGCAAGACTTTGGAACTCCTTTCCGGGATTCTGCTTTCCCAACTGTATTGACATGCAGAAGTTCAGGTGCAATGTGAACAGACATCTTGCTGCTCAACCCCCTTCATAACGCCCATGCAACTTATGTCCCCGATAGTAGCCCCCTACTTCAAAGTGGCACTGTGCCTTGTTTGGGGTGAAAATTGATTAAAAACAAAACATAAAAAAAGCAGCACAACATTTAATTCAGCAGATTAAGTAAGTTAAAAAAAACATGCTCCTAAGATTCCTCTTCGCGTGATTGTACCCTAACAATAATTGAGGCTGGTATTCGGTGGTGCCTTTGAAAAGATGTAAATGTGATCAAGAGCAGAGGACAGCTTGAAATATAAAAACATAAATATTAAATATAAAAACAAAAACATCGTTTTTATGCTTTATAAACCTTGAAATTACACCCACACACATAAACACACACACACACACACACACACACACACACACACACACACACACACACACACACACACACACATATATATATATTATTTTATGTATCTACATAAAATTTTAGGTAAATATTTTAACAGTGCTCAATACGTAAGTAGTGCTAGTATCTTTTGAAAATATCCAATAGCTTAGCTTAAAAAGAGGTACTTATTAGCCATAGTTTTGTACTTAGATTTAAACAAAATCTATACTAAAGTAAAAAATAAATAAATAAATAAAGTAATACAAAAAACTGAACCGATACATTTTATTACGCAAAAAATACAATTTCGAATTTTAAGGCGAAGTTAACTTTATTAAGAAATATACTTAATGTCTAGAATTTCTATATATTTGTATTTACTGTAATGTCAATATTTCTATTTATAGTAAATTATACATGCTGAATGCGCCACAGCTTATACGTTACTTCCAGATATAATAATATGTAATGAATTTTATTTCAAATCATATGTCGCTATTTTACTTCATATTGAATAGATACATTTTATTATCTCTTCTATTGTCTTTAATATTCAGAGTTCGGGAATCAAACTTTAATTTAATTCCTAAAAATCAATTTAATCATACTTTAACATGTTATGCTATTCCTAAAATAACATATGATCAATATTTTAAACAAATAAAAACTCCTCCATCTCAAATCAATCAGTTGCAAATTTAGTTGCTTCCACTGCATAAATGTCTACTTATCTCCTATTCCAGTAACAATGAAATGGAACGCATAGAAATGTCCTTTTTAATTATTTTAAGGAGTGTAATTTTTCAGTAGATATATAATTTACAATAACTAACCCATTAACATTAATTACCCATGCGAGATCGCAGAAATATCCGGTTTAGGACCCAAGCGCGGGATTAACCCTCTCGGTGCTGATGGACCCGTAAATCTTCTCAGGTCATCCGTCTAGGAGAAGGAAAGTCTGAAGTTAAACCTTAGGGGAAGGAGGCCTCTTAAGTCCTGAATGACGACCTTTCTAGCACTGGTGACTCGAACAAATTACCGATTTGTAAACCTAAACTGCTTAAGGAGTAGATAGGCTCTGTCTATCGCTCGTCTTTCACACTCCTACTTGCCTATTAGCCAAGCGCAGAGGTGCGATCACGGGGAGAGAAACACCCCGTGGTCGACCTTGTTTCCTGAGTAGGGCAATTAACGCCGTTCCCGCTCCCGCCACATCCCATCCATTAAAACTGGGCACTTTGGAGTGCTTGAGTACCATTTATGTTAATACAATTGGATTGAGTTGATTTTTGCCTGATGGGTTGAGAGTACCGAATTGACAATTTCTAGCTGGTGTTTTCGACTGATGGTACAGGAGCCCTAACTCTTTGGTAGCGCTTGGAGCGGCTGCTCCATCATAAGTTATATAATATCGGGATGGTTGTAGTGCTATGTCGCGCATGGAAACGGGCCCTGAACCCATCTCCGGTGGGCTTTCCTGAGGCCACAATCCTGTAGATGAGGAGTCGACTGATGGTCTATTGTGTTGTAGGTTTGGTATTCTGCACAATCCACTTTGTCAAACACCCTACCCCCCAAAATTGAAACTTTTAAATAAAATAAAATGGCAGTTCAATCAAAAATTACGATTAAACCGAGCTTAAACTCAAACAAATTTAATTTGTCTCCTCCCTTGAGGCTTGCATTCACGAATGTCTGCGGGCTTAGAACTAATTTGTATGATGTTGAATCATTTATTCTAGCAAGCTCCCCGCATATTTTAGCGCTATGTGAAATTAACCTACACTCCAACATCCCCTATAACCACTTTTACATGCCTTGTTATCTCCCACTTTGCCGTTCGGCCTCAGACAGACAAATGCACGGACTTGGAGTCTATATTCGCCCCCCCCCCCCTTGACTAGAGAAACAAAACTAGAGTCAGACGACAAGGCTTTTATGAGCTTCAGACTTTACATGCAACAATACACTAGGGATTTATATTTTCTCTACCGCTCTCCTTCGGCCCAGGACTATACCCTAATCAACCAGATCTCTGACATCATAGATACAGCACTCTCCCTCGATACTAGCGCACAAATAATGTTTTTGGTGACTTCAATTGGCTTGGATTCTCTACTTACACAAACACATCTGGTAGATTAACATATAGCTTCTCTATTTTCATTCCCTATCACAGACGGTTACGTTTCCGACACGTTTCCCAGACCAGCAAGATCAATAAGCCTCACTTCTAGATCTATTTCTGACCACAGTTCTCGATTGTGTAATGCATGCTCATAACCCACTCGGGTAAGCTGATCGCGCTGTGATAATAGTAGAAATCGCACTAAATTCTCGACCCAAAACTAAAAGGCCATTGCTCAAAACGACAAGGTATTATAAGAAGACTGACTGGGAAGAGATGCCCAATGGGGAAATAGCATTTCTCTTCCCACTGAACAGTGCGCAAATTAGACCACTGAATGGTTCAAAACGGCAATTGAAGCACATGTTCCCACACGGAAGTTCCATAGCAAACCCCACTCTCCCCAATGATTTACTTCTATTTGTGCAACTGCCATTGCTCAAAGGCAGCATGTGTACCGCAGATTTATTCAACATAAGTCCAGTACAAAGAGACAAAAGTTTATAGAAACTAGAAGTAATTGTAAGAAAGAAATAGCGACAGCTAAGAGAGAATTTACCGAAATCACCAGAAACGCATTGAAGTACAAAAATTGGGAACTCATGACTTCGGGAAAATCTACAACAGTTTAGTAAATAATGGGCAATCAACAATCCCCCCCCCCCACTAACCAACAATCATGAAGTTGTTTGCACGGCAACCATTGACCCACATTGAACCCAGCAAATCACTCTCTTCCTGACTTTCTTTTACGAACAGACGCCATACTAGATAATCTGAAAATCACCCCTTCTACAGTGCACGATATGATAAAAAAAACCTAGACACCTCAAAAGCCTGTGGACCCGATCTCATCCCGGCTGTGCTATTAAAAAGTGCTCCGCTGAATCTGCTCCAGTTCTCTCCAAGCTTTACAACAACTTGCTTTTCTGACTGCTGGAAAAC
Organism: Euprymna scolopes; assembly: GCF_053919585.1. NCBI lineage: Eukaryota > Metazoa > Mollusca > Cephalopoda > Sepiida > Sepiolidae > Euprymna > Euprymna scolopes. The sequence continues at coordinate 2,583,198 of NC_136503.1, read as the reverse complement.
TGCTTTTGTGGTACCAGTTTACAAGAATTCTGGCGAAAGGACTGACTCATTAAATTATCGCCCCATTAGCCGCCTTCAGCTTTTCACAAAAATATTTGAGTCCATAATTAACCAAGCTCTACTCCATCACCTTACAGCTGCTAAACTTCTAACCGACCAACAATATGGATTAAGGCAAGCCCATACTAAAGCAGATATCCTAACTGTAATCTTTGAGCGTATATACCATACATTGGACAAAACAGGGGAGGGTAAAGCGGTAGCCCTCGATATATCTAAGACTTTTGACAGAGTATGGAACGATGGTCTTCGCAAGAAAATCAGATTATACCGTATCACTGGACGAATACTTTACATAAATAATCTCTTCTTAAATAAGAGAAGAATCCAGGTTGTCCTCGACGGTCGTAAATCTAAACAATATGATATAAATGTAGGTGTATCTAAGGGGTCTATTCTTAGGCCTTTATAATTCCTGATATTTATACATGAGTCTCTGAGATGGGTATATTTGCTGATGACACTTCGCTCTATAACAGACACGAGGGGAAAAAATGAATACATATCTAAAGAAATGGCAGAAACACTAGAGGAAAACCTCTAATCCGTAGTGGAATGGGGACAAAAATGGATGGTCACATTCAATGTTGCCAAGACTAAGCTTGTTTCCTTCAATAACTACAAGAAACCTTCTTTACCACCAATAGTTATGGTTAAAAATACATTACCTGAAAATACTTCTTTCAAACTCCTTAGCTTAACGTTCACAGGGAACATGAGTTGGAACAGATACATTGAGGGCATTGCCAGGGCTGTTGCAATGAAGGTGGGCTCTCTCTACCATGCAAGAAAGCTACTTACGCCTGAAAGTATTTTGTACCTCTATAAGGCCATTATTTGCTCATTTATTGAGTATTGTTGTCACATTTGGGCTGGTGCATCCGCTACTAGTTCCTCGCTCCTGGACAAGGCTCAAAAGAGAGTCGTTATCCTGATAGGTCCTGAACTGTCATCTAGGCTTCAGCCTTTGTCCCATCGACGAAATCTTGCATCCCTCTATCTGTTCTATAAGTATTTTAATAGTGGATACTCCGACGACCTACAAATCTTTGTACCCCCTCGACATAAATATCCCCGACAAACCTGATAAGCAGCAAAATCCCACCCCTACACAGTAGAGATCTCTAGCTGTAAGAAAGCCCTCTACTCTAATAGTTTCTTCCCTAGAACTGCTAGACTTTGGAATTCCCTGCTTTCCCTAACTGTAATGACATGCAGAAGTTCAAGTGTAAATTAGATGTCTTCAAGTCCAATGTTAACAAATTCCTAATGAACCGCCCCCTTAAGTAAACACTTCATCAAATCTCCACACTAACGTAATGTACTTGCAATAACCCTTATCCCTGAATGGCTTCCGGGCCTTGATCAGATGTTATCACTGTGTAAAAAAAAAGACATCTTGCTGCTCAACTCCCTACATAGCATCCCTACAGCTTATGTCCTCCATAGCAGCCCCCTACATCTAAGTGGCACTGTGCCTTGTTTGGTGTGTTAATGGAATTTTAAAAAATATGGCAATTAAGCTATACAGAATTTCCCCGCGTTTTATTCTATTGCAATAGTCTGACGAATCCTCACGAGGATGAAACATTGAAAATTATGTATAGCTTAATTGCCATATATATTTTCAAAATTACTATATATATATATATATATATATATATATATATATATATACTTGTTTATTATTATATAAACATGCTCACATCCCGCTGCTACAAACAGCCACTTGTTTCAATCAAACAACAGATATCATCAGGCAGCGAATTGACTATTCAAATGTTCAATGAATAATCTATATATATATATATATATATATATATATATATATATATATATATATATATGCTTTTATGAAATACCGCTTATCTAAAAACAAACATTTTTAAGCTTATGTAAAAATGGGGTTGTTTTATTAACTGTTTCACTTGTATGGTTAATAAAGCTGAAACCTTTTTTAGATGAGCATAACCATTAGTGCCTTGAAAATATAAAAAAAAAGTATTCATAGCTCTAGTATGGCGCACTCGGCCTATCTAAATGAACTCTGTTATATTAATATATATATTTGAATACAAAATTGGAAATATTTGATCCTAATAGTTTCAATATTTAGCGCTGGTGAGTGCTCCTACTGGTGTAAGAATAATAAAAACATACATGCAGAGAACTAGACATCCTCACTGTAATCTCTGAACGTATATACCATTCACTGGACAAAGCGGGGTAGGGCAGAGCGGTAGCTCTAGATATATATAAGGCTTTTACAGGGTATGGCACAAGGGTCTCCTCAGGAAAATTAAATCATACGGTATCACTGGTAGAATACTTAACATAATTAAATCTTTCTTAGATAAGAAAAAAATCCAGGTTGTCCTCGACGGTCGTACGTCTAAACAGTGTGATATAAATACGGGAGTGCCTCAGGGGTCTATCCTTGGACCTCTATTGTTCCTGATATTTATTAATGACCTCCCCGACAAAACTGCCTCTGAGATGGGTATATATGCTGATGACACTACACTCTATAACAGGCATGACAGGAAAACAAATGAACACATATCTAAAGAAATGGCAAAAACACTAGAGGATGACCTCCAATCTGTAGTGGAATGGGGACATAAATGGATGGTCACATTCAATGCTGCCAAGACTAAACTGGTTTCCTTCAATAATTACAAGAAACCTTCTCTGCCACCAATAGCAATGGCCAGTGACTCCCTGTCTGAGAGTACATCTTTCAAACTGCTTGGCCTAACGTTCACAGGAAACATGAGTTGGAACAATTATATTGAAAACATTGCCAGGGCCGCTGCGAAAAAGGTAGGCTCTCTCTACCGTGCTAGAAAACTACAGACACCTGAAAGTATCCTTTATCTCTATAAGGCCACCATTCGCCCATGTATGGAGTATTGTTGTCACATTTGGGCCGGTGCATCTGCTACTAGTCTCTCGCTACTAGACAAGGTTCAAAAGAGAGTCGCCAATCTGATAGGCCCTGAACTGGCATCTAAGCTTCAGCCTCTGTCCCATCGACGAAACGTTGCATCCCTCTGCCTGTTCTACAACTATTTTAATGGTGAATGCTCTGACGAACTGCAGACACTTGTGCCCCCACGACGTAGACACCCTCGACAAACCCGACGGGCAGCTAAATCCCATCCCCACACAGTAGAGATCCCTAGATGTAAAAGATCTTTCTACTCCAGTAGTGTCTTCCCCAGAACCGCTAGACTCTGGAATTCCATTCCAAGTTCCTGCTTCCTCAACTGTATTGACATGCAGAAGTTCAAGTGCAACGTGAACCGACATCTTGCTGCCCAAATCCCAACATAGTGCCCCAGTAGTTGCTGCCCCTGATAGTAGCCCCCTACACCAAAGTGGCAATGCGCCTTGTTTGGGGTGAAAATGTAATTAAAAAATAATAAATAAATAAAAATATAAATATGAGTAAAGGCTGAAACGATTGTACGCTTGTATTAATAAAGCTAAGAGTTATTTGAGGTGAGCATCAAAATGGATGCCTTTTCCTAGTGAAACGGTATTTTATAAAAGTACTAGCATGAGAAGGTGCCCGGCTTTGCCCGGTAGTAAAATACGCTTAAATGTGATATTTTTATTTTATATATATCTACAAAAGTGAGAATGTGTGTATATGTGTGGACACTTCTCAATCTATATACTTAACGATTTTTTATCGACAGACTTGACATTTGGTATATACGGTATTCAGGCATGCAGAAAACTTTTTAATCGTTTTTTATCCGAAAAAAAAAAAAAAAAAGGCTGCTAAGGGGTCAAAATTATAAAATTGGTACGTAGAAATCACTGGATTTTTATCTGTTTTCAAACTGTTTCACGAATGCGCATGCGTGAATAGTTCACATTACAGATTACTTATGTTAAAAATAAGTAGTTTGAAAACATATGTTAAATATCATGTTACGCTGGTCTAATGGTTATCGTATTTGCCTCACTGTCTTTAAGTTTTGATTTCATTCTCAGCTCAAGTATTTTTTCTTTTGTATGCTTACAAGAAATGGACGGTTTAGAAAAAAACAAAATAAAAAAAAACATAATATTCCCATGCACATTGCACATGTCTCAGTCTCTGTATGAATTAAAATATAATATTTATGCGTATTTTACGATCGGGCAACGCCAGGTGGCCTGCTATTTTTGATATAATAGAATAAATAATTTTTTATTATTTTTATTAGGTTGGTGCAAAAATAACGTGTTTTTTATCAGATATATATGCGTAAAAAAAACAAACAAAAAAAAAACGACATTATTTTTGCACCAACCTAATATTAGTTTTGTGTATTTATTGTTTATAAAAATTCTTTCTATCCGACTTGACATTTTTTTCCTTTCTTTTGTTCGGTTTTTCTTTTTAATGCCTTTTCCCACTCCCCCTCTCTCTCTCTCTCTCTCTCTCTCTCTCTCTCTCTCTCTTTCAGTTTCATTCGCCAAACTTTACACTCAGTTTTTTTTTTATTGGTTTCAGCCTCCCACCGTCTTTCTTTTCACTCTCCCTTTCTCTTACCTTACCTGTGAGATATTAAGACCTAAAATAAAAGGGGCGTGTCATTGAAGTAAAAGCGGCGTGTCGATTACACTCCAGCCAATCACGGCGTTTAACTTTAATGGCCCCGCCCTCTATTCTGTCCAAACGGAGTTTTTTTTTTTTTTTCGTTCCCCCTTGTCGGCCAACACAATTTTCTTTAGGCTTCTCCGGTTAAGTGGTGCTCTCATATTCCTGAAGCGGCGACACTTGTGCGCAAAGTGTTTTTTTTTTCTACGCTCTCTCTCACCGCAACCACACGCACGCACGCACGCGCGCGCGCTACTAGCGCTCCAGTTGCCGCCGGGGGCCCCGACGATGGAGTCCCCTCAATTAGCCGCTATGACCTCGGCCACGGGCACCGTACGGACGAGCAGCTTCACAGTCAAGGATATACTGGATCTACCAGACGGCAAGACCTGCTGCCCTCCACCCCTGTCGCCACTGGTTGTCACTAGTGGAATCGGAGGAGGCGGTGGAGGTGGAGGAGGATGCGGCGACGGTGACGACGGCGGTGGGGTTGGGGTCATCGGCTCCTGTGGGTCCGTGGAGGCGTCCTTGATGCACATGCACCCTGCGCAGCATCTGCACCATCACCCACACCTCCACCCGCACGGTCAGCAGCACCAGCACGGCCACCATCGCCACATCAACAGCAGCAGCAGCAGCAGCAGCAGCAACCATCACCATCTTCACCTCCATCATCAGCAACAGCTCACAGCCCACCAAATACAGACGCAGCATCCCCATCCCCCTCCTCATCCTCCCCCTCCTCTTCACACTATTCAACCACTTCACCATCACCATCACAACGGCCTTCATCATCATCACCATCATCTATCAACGTCACCTCTAAACTCGCACTCTTCTTCGACTGTCGGCCCCACCACCTCCACCCTTGCACCCAACAACAACACCACCACCACCACCACCACCACCACCACCACCAATAATAATAATAATAATAATAATAACAACAACAACAACCACAACAGAAGTGAAGACAACTCACCACATCACAATAATCATCAAACAGATCACTCAATTCTGCCAAAAAATAATACCATTACTACAATTGTACCTACTACAACTACCACTACTACTAGTAATAATACTAATAAAAATAATGATACTACTACTACTACTGATATTAAAAACGAGTCCAGTGATGCGCGAGTTCTTACGCCGTCCTCGCCTTTGGTCAGTCACGCTAACAACTCGGTTGCGCCGCGTCACGCCAGCGGGGGAGGTGGTGGGGTGGTCGCCGCCACCGATGAAGGGAGCGACGGTGATCTTGTCAACGGTAATGTACCCGACCTGCAGGGGATATCCATAATACCTGTCTCGTCGACGACCGGCTTCTACGACGTCGCCGATAACCCGTACACCCGATGGCTGCACAACAACGAAGCCATCCATTACGTCACAGGTAGGTGCGCGAAAAAATTTGGAGGGTGGGTGTGGAGTGAAAAATGATAAACCGGACCCACTCCACATGCTATCCCTCTGTGAATTTTTCTGTTATTTAAAAAAAAAAAAAAAAAAAAAAAAAAAAAAAAAAAAAAATTTATAACAATATTTTCGGGTGAATGATAAATAAAAAAAACTGATTTATAAAACCACTTTAATAGTTTTAATTGCTTCAACATCATTCGGACAACACACGACCCCACATACCTATCTATCTTCTATATACTTAGAATATTTGTCTCGCTATGATATTGATAATAAAAGCCTAATTTTTCTATTTAAAAATTATTAAAACAAACTTCTTAATATATTCAGTCATGGATATGTGAGTGACTATTTTGCATATTCCTTGAAAAACAAGCGTTCGTTAATTCAGTTTTTATGTTTTCTTATTAAATGATTGGTTTCATTTCACTGTTTATGCATAGTTTCTACATTCTGCATCATTGCATAGAATTTAAGATGAAAACGTTCTAGCACACGAATATATCTCTCTCTCTCTCTCTCTCTCTCTCTCTCTCTCTATATATATATATATATATATATATATATATATATAAACGTGACCTTGTCGGTGTGTGTACGAAAAGTCTCTATCAAACTCCTCTCTGAATATTTCACTTTCGATTTGGGATTTAGCCAGTAAAAATTGCTGCTAAGGGTTCAAAATTGAAAACAAAACAATTGGCCTTGGCAGGATAAGTCGAATAAAACATTACTCTTGTTAATTTTGCACAAACATTCATAGTTCAAAACTCGTTTGATTTTCAACTTTTCATGTCCGTCTACTGGTAGGTCAGATGGTAACGACACTGGAAAGATGAATAACGATAAACGCTGGAGAGCTATAAGTTCGTGTTTCGAATTCGGCGGATGATATCAAAGTCATATTCTTTTTATTTCAAATATTGGATATAAAACTCAATATAGAATGAGAGCTATGAAAATAAATGAAATAAGAAATCTGTATGACTAAAATTAGAATATTTATGCAGATTTTACGACAGGGCAAAACCGAGCAGCCTACTAGTGTATATATATATCGACATACTGCCCTTGTTGTATCACAACTCATCAGTGCCGCTAGATTAGCACCTCTCCCAAACCAAAGATTGAACCTAGAACCGTCGTGTTGACAGTCAGCAGTTCTCCCACTCGACCACGGTATATGTGTCAGAAACTTCGTAAAAAATATTGAATAATTCGACCCCCTGTCTTTCCAAGCTTATAACTACTCGAAAAATGTAATTCAAACCCTATTTTTTTTCAATTAAAGGGGCAAGGACCATGAATTCATTAAAAAAACAAAATACAAACAACGTGTTTAGAAAAAAAAAAGGTTTTAAACTTCGGACTTTGCAGGTAAATTTCTATAAAACTGTTCTTTTTTTGTTTTAAATTATAATATATTATTTATTGATCTTTTTTATCTTCAATTTGTGATATATAACACTTTGGCACATAAATTAATTATTTACTTTTTAACAGACATTTCAAAATAGGGGGACGTGAATTAAAAAAAAACGTGTGTCTAAAATATTATATTCGATTTATTGGAAAGAGCATAACATTTCACATTGACCCTAAAAAATCGTAAAAATAGAATCAATAGAAAAATTTTGATAGATTTTTAAAGTTTAAAAATTGAAAAATATTGAGTTCGTAAAATTCATTACTGTTTAAAAAAAAAATTTCGATTTCTTTTAAAACAACTTTAATAGTTTATTTTGGAAGTATAATCCATAAAAAAAATAAACAACCCACTTTTAAAAGAGAAATTACGAGTTTTTTTAATATTTTATTCGCAGTTTCGTATTAGGAGTGTCAACAATTACTACAAAAATTCTGATACACCTACAGGCGATGTCCGCAAATAACCTGTCCGAATGTCTATTTAAAGAAAACATCCGTCCACCACTTATACAGTGCTCAAACCGCCTGTTTGTATACAAAAAAACCGCGAGCTTCGCATTTTTCAGCCAATTAAGTAGCGGGTGAGATTATTTACGACAGTGCTCTACCCAAAGAGGGGGGCTTAAAATATATTTGCAGTCATCGACATACAGTCCTGTTTCGTTGTATCACAACTCATCAGAGCCGCTAGACTAGCATATATATATATATATATATATATATATATTATATATATATACTAGTAAGCCGCCCGGCATTACCTTGTCGTAAAATACGCTTAAATATTATATTTTGATTCATGCAGATAGCGTATTTTTTTATTATAATATCATATTGAACCTAATATATAGTAATGGTTTAAAAAGTTTAAAAAAAAAAAATGACTTGTGCGCCACTAACGAGAATCGAAACCAAAATGTTTAGCTAACGATTTAGTTTTGCCCTCGGAGCTATGAAGACATGTTTGTTGTAAGGCTAAAATTTAAACATGAACCAATAGCTATTACGTAATGCATGCATATTCGTGATCTTCTAAATAAATAGAAAAAATAAAAGAAGAATATATATATATATATATATATATATATATATATATATATATATATATATATATATATATATATATATATATAGTCAAGAAATAATTAAATTTAAATGTCAAAGGTTTCTTTAAACTTAAAGGGAATATTAATATTTAATTTTTATATGGTAATCCTAACTGGATAGAAAAGTTCAATGCTACAAAAAAAAAAAAAAAAAAAAAAAAAAAGAGTTTATCATAAAAGAACACAAATATGTAAATTATAATTTACAAGAATTTATTATGAGACAGGATACTCAGAAAGTAATATTAAGAATGCCTTAATTCGCGGAGTTTAACGAATGCGCACTTTTCACCAGAGGAAAGATTTTAGAAAAATTATTATAATAGTGAAACTATGAATTTGCTGATACTAGAATAAATTGAAACTGCACAATATGAAAATTAATCATCCCAGAAGTTAAAAGTTTAATATATTAATAAACGTTTTTGCTAAAATCTTTCGATTTACAGTTTTTAATTTTGTTTTATATATATATATATATATATATATATATATATATATATATATATACATTTTAAAATATAATTATCCACTGACACGTGTTTCGTCATCTACGACTCATCAGAGTGGTTAATCTAGCTAGATTAAGCCACTCTGATGAGTCGGAGACGACGAAACACGTGTCAGTGGATAATTATATACCGCTCCCCATGTGGGGGTACAAATTTGGTTAAAGGGAAAATTATTCCCAACTCGCATTTAGGTAAAAATGCACTTTCGTAAATAATTGAATTCACTCAAAAACGTATCGCAAAAACAAAAAAATACATATATATATATATATATATATATATATATATATATATATATATATATATATATATATATATATATATACATACATATATATATATATAGTAATGTGATTGATAATGTAAAATTAAAATTAGAATTAAAAATTAAAAATCCGTTTCACAAGAAGGAACAACAACAAAGTCAATAATTTGTACGATCGTTTCGGAAACGATGTTTTTATTGTGATAGACATTAAGCCACGGACGATAATTTTGACATATAGTTTTTTTAAAACAAAGTCTCCTCATCAGCAAAAGTATTGGGGTGGGGTTTTTTATATGTAAAAGACACCATAAATAAACCTAGCAATTTTTAAGTAAGGCAGATGTATCTTTTAATTGTTCGCCTTTTGAAAATTATCGTCAAAGCATGGATTTGGATGTCGATTGTAGTTTATAAATGTACGAAAATCTATGTATGTATATATATATATATATATATATATATATATATATATATATATATATATATATATATATATATCAAGTTATAGCTATTCAGGAGTGATAACTCATGAATTTAATGAGCTTATTAAAAGTTTTCAATTAAAGAAGAGAAAAGTATATTTTTATTAATATATATATATATATATATATATATACACACACACACACACACACACACACACATATATATATATATATATATATATATATATATATATATATATATATATATATATATGAAATTTATTTATACAAACATTGATGACTTCATATGTGCATACATGTTTCTGTAATCACCCGCGTTGGGGGATTACGTCTTCAGGCCAAGAATTATCGTCGAGAATAATTCTTGGCCTGAAGACGTAATCCCCCAACGCGGGTGATTACAGAAACATGTATGCACATATGTAGCCATCAATGTTTGTATGAATAAATTTCATATACCTGCTCTGTATACTCATTGAGCACTCTTTGGTAGACACATGTTGTTTCATTGGATGTACTTCTAGGAAACTAAACTCTACTGGCTATATATATATATATATATATATATATATATATATATATATATATATATATATATATATATACATATATATATATATATATATGTATATATATATATATATGTATATAAACTCAAATTCTGTAAATAATGTAATGCAATAAATCTACTGGCATGCAAATCCAGTGATTACAAAATATTATTGACTGTAATATTTTATAAAGACACTCTAAGCTAAATGAAAATTGATCAATATACCAGATAGACAAAATAAATATAATTTAGTAATTAAAATTTTATGATTTGAAACGGTAAAATTTTAAATCTAGAATTTTTATTATATGCAAAACAAAGAATACATTTAACCCATGAGTTTTCGATGTTTATAATATTTGCTAATATTTTTTCCTCTGAGGAGATGAATAAACATCGAAAGCTCATGGGTTAAGGAAATATTCTTATTAAAATGTATTCTTTGTTTTGCATGTAATAAAAATTCTAGATTTAAAATTTTACCGTTTCAAATCATAAAATTTAATTTACTAAATTATTTTATATATATATATATATATATATGTATATATATATGTATATAAATGTATATATATATGTATATATATGTGTATATATATGTATATATATATATGTATATGTATATATATGTATATGTATGTATATGTATATATATGTATATATATGTATATATATGTATATGTATATATATGTATATATATGTATATGTATATATATATATGTATATATATATGTATATATATATGTATATGTATAAATATATGTATATGTATATGTATATATATGTATATGTATATATTTATGTATATATATATGTGTATATATGTATATATATATATATATATATTAAGTATATATAATTAAGTATATATAATTAAGTATATATATATTAAGTATATATATATTAAGTAATGTGATTGATAATTTAAAATTTAAAAATCAAATTTTAATTAAATTATAAATCCGGATTTTTAATTTAATTAAAGTTTGATTTTTAAATTTTAAATTATCAATCACATTACTTAATATTGAATTAGCTCTAGGACATTTAACTATCGAGCTTATTATATATCTAAATTACAACGAGCACTTTCTATTTCCTGTATTTTAATTAAACTAGTAATTTCACTGTTACATTAAAATACACTCAACTCTTTAGACTATTGTTCTAATCTCCTTTAAATATATATATATATATATATATATATATATATATATATATATATATATATATATATATAAGTAAACTCGTTGCGTCTACTGATTCTGGTTTGGATATTTTCCATTTTAGGAATTAATTTTCTTTACTTCTGGTAAGAACTAGCTGATGCAGTAACCAGATTTCGTGTAGGTGCAAGCAAGTACTTAGGCCTCATCATGAAGTCTAATTAATCGCACCGGTGCAATTTATAGAAATATTTTTTAAATTTATTTATTTTCTATAAATTGTCTAGAACCAGTTTTTTATGGAATTTCACACGAATATACCTTAGGTGCCTAAAAATGTTCTTAGATACGTTTTGTATCGTAATGCCTCTGATAAGTACCGAAAATCGTTAATCGATAATCGAAAAATTCGATTAAAAGACGCTCTGATTTTGAACAATGTTTACACCTCATACAGCTTAATATTACAAGTGCATTTCAAATATTTATTTAATTGAATGTTTATTGAGATGAGTATTATTTATTAATTTATTGCGGAATAGATTCGAAGTTCCTATCCCGTCGCGGTTACCACCTGACGAAGGCCAGAATAATAGTTGGCCGAAACGTCGTGAAACAAAAACTAAAAGATGCGGATAATAGTCTGCAATAAATGCATTTCAAATCTTTTATCATCACACAAGCAGAAGGGCCCGGCGTATAAAATCAACAGTAGATTCTTTGATAACTCGGGGGTGCTTTTAAAATAAATGTTTTTGCTTGGAACAAAATGAAATTATGATAATTTCATTTTATAATTTTATACTTTAATTCAAGTCATTATATAAACTTCTTTTTTTAATCAACAGTAGAATTTTGGTAAGACCAAGGTACGTTCAAAATGTTTTTGTTTAGTGCACAATTGAATACTTATACTTGACTTTTTCATTTTAAATTATAATTAAACCCATTTTAAATAAAATGATTTTATAAAATCAACAGTGGGTTCTCTACAGTGCAATATAAACTAAAATGAATTGTGGACAAAGTCATTTCGAGGAGACATATGAAGGTTCTTCCCGGCGCACCACAGTGGATCCGAAACTAGAGAAGGCGGACAATCGATTTAATTAAAAAAGAAAGGTGATTCCATCGATTTCGATGACAATAAACGTATTTGATATGTGGAACATTCGTTGATAATTATTTAATACCGGAGAACGTCGGGTTTCCTGCTAGTAGAAATTATTTGGAGGGGTGTATATTTACTTTTCTAAAAAAGTTGAAAAGCCACAAAGAAGGGAGTGGTACCATTGCAACAACCGACATTTTATGCTCCAGAACTAATTTTACTTCATAGTCGATTGTCTATGAAACTTTGTAAATCAATGACGTATCTCTACTTGGAGGTCCATGACAAGGAATTCTTTCTTAGAGGCGCACACTGTCATTATCTGCAACAGAGAGATGAAACTTTCAGTTCATGAATGCATAAGTTCAATCTCATAACAATACAATTTGCAGTCTTCGCTGATCCATTCACGCGCGTATCAGGTTTCTTGGAACGCCCTTCATATATATATATATATATATATATATATATATATATATATATATATATATATATATATATATATATATATATATAATTTAAAGGAGATTAGAACAATAGTCTAAAGAGCTGAGTGTATTTCAATGTAACAGTGAAATTACTAGTTTAATTAAAATACAGGAAAGAGAAAGTGCTCGTTGTAATTTAGATATATAATAAGCTCGATAGGTAAATACCCTAGAGCTAATTTAATATTAAGTAATGTGATTGATAATTTAAAATTTAAAAATCAAATTATAATTAAATTAAAAATCCGTTTCATAAGAAGGAACAACAACAAAATCAATTATCTGTACGATCGTTTCGGAAAACAATGATTTTTATTGTGGTAGACATCAAGTTACGGACAATAATTATTACATATAGTTTTTTAATAAGCAAGGTCTACTCGTCAGCAAATTTTGAAGGGTTATATATATATATATATATATATATATATATATATATATATATATAGTTATTTGTTTTTGTTTTTGCGATACGTTTTCAATGAATTCAATTATTTACGTAAGTGCATTTTTACCTAAATGCGAGTTGGGAATAATTTTCCTTTTAACCAACTTGGTACTGCCACATGGGGAACGGCATACATATTGTTTTTAATATATATATATATATATATATATATATATATATATATATATATATATATATATATATATGATTGTTGAGCTGGATTAAATCCGACGATATGAAATAAAATGGAGGTGGAAGGAGCTGGATACTCAACGTTTCGCCCGATTTATGCGGGCTTCTTCAAGAGGGATGGTCAATGACCATCCCTCTTGTAGAAGCCCGCATAAATCGGGCGAAACGTTGAGTATCCAGGTCCTTCCACCTCCATTTTATTTCACACACACACACACACGCATATATATATATATATATATATATATATATATATATTAATGTTATATTTTTAATAAACTCCAATTAAATTTATATATATTAAATTACATTAAATGTGAAATATTATAAAATTATTTCCACAAGCAAACATATCTTTATTTTATTCAATTACTAAATAACCACTTTTGACATTCGCCGAAATCTCTGTATAAATCAACAGAGTATTCAAAATAAACAATCTAAATCTAATTGCTAATATATATATATATATATATATATATATATATATATATATATATATATATATATAGTAAGTTATAAAATATATATGGCGATTAAGCTACACTGAATATTCCGCGTTTCATCCACTCTAGGACTCTTCAGGCTTATACGCATAAGCCTGAAAAGTCCTAGAGTGGATGAAACGCGGAATATTCAGTGTAGCTTAATCGCCATATATATTTTATAAATTACTAACTAGCTCTACCTACGTATTGAGCACTTTTGAAGTAAATACTTATAGTTTACGCATAAATCTATACTTTCGTATATTAATCTTATGTGAGTAAATTAAGTAGTTATATATATATATATATATATATATTAATATATATATATATATATATATTATTATATTTTTTGTGTGTATTGATATTCATATCAAAAACCTTTTTTCTATTTATTTAAAAAGAAAATACAAACTTGTTATATATGCGTTGTAGAATTTCATTCGCTAGCAAAAAATCTAGCCTATTTGCATATTCTTTTAAACATTCATTTTA
>NC_136503.1:2553414-2560914 GCF_053919585.1 Euprymna scolopes | reverse complement strand
TTTCGTATATTGAAAATTTCGTATATTGAAAATTTCGTATATGAAAATTTCGTACATGAAAATTTCGTATATGAAAATTTCGTATATTGAAAATTTTGTATATTGAAAATTTCGTATATTGAAAATTTCGTATATGGAAAATTTCGTGTATTGAAAATTTCGTGTATTGAAAATTTCGTATATTGAAAATTTCGTGTATTGAAAATTTCGTGTATTGAAAATTTCGTATATTGAAAATTTTGTATATTGAAATTTTCGTATATGGAAAATTTTGTATGTTGAAAATTTCGTGTATTGAAACTTTCGTGTATTGAAAATTTCGTAAATTGAAAATTTGGTATATTGAATATTTCGTATATTGAAACTTTCGTGTATTGAAAATTTCGTATATTGAAAATTTTGTATATTGAAAATTTCGTATATTGAAAATTTCGTGTATTGAAAATTTCGTGTATTGAAAATTTCGTATATTGAAAATTTTGTATATTGAAATTTTCGTATATGGAAAATTTTGTATGTTGAAAATTTCGTGTATTGAAACTTTCGTGTATTGAAAATTTCGTAAATTGAAAATTTGGTATATTGAATATTTCGTATATTGAAACTTTCGTGTATTGAAAATTTCGTATATTGAAAATTTGGTATATCAATCTACCTATTACATAAAAGTATGTGTGTGACTTCGTTCTCTATAGACTCAGAAACGGCTGGGCCGGTGCTTATAAAATTTCACACAAAGGTTCTTGATGTGTCTGAGAGTGCTCTTACGTAGGTTTTGTTTTTTATTGGAATGTGTCCTATAAGTATCGAAAATCGATAATAGAAAAATCCGATTGAAGAAGGAAGTTCGATTTTGACCAAAGTTAACACCTTATACAAGCTAACATCACAAGTGCATTTGAGTTTTACTACCGCACAAGCAGAAAGGCCCAGCCTATAAAATCAACTATAATTTTTTATAAAACAGGGGCGCGTTCGAAATTAATATTTCTTTTAGAGCACTATTGAACCATGATACTTGACGTTTGTTCGCTTAACTTTAATTCGAGTGATTATGTAAAAATGATCTAATAAAATCAACAGTTGGTTCTTCGATATGACAAAGGCGCGTTGAAAATGAATGTTTCTATTTAGAGCACAATTAAACCATAATACTTGACTTTTGCATTTTAAACTTTAAGTGAAGCTAATTATTTACAGATAATTTTATAAAATCAACAGTAGATTCTCTACAGTGCAATGTAGATTACAATGTATTGTCGACTAAGTCACTGCGGGGATGAGCAGGCAATTGATTTGATTTAAAAATTGTGCGATTTAACAGATTTCGATGACAACATAAATATGCGAGGGTGGAGCATTTGTTGATGCTCATTCAATCCTGGACACCGTCGGGTCTCCCTGCTAGTAATTGTTAAAAGAAAGATTTGTCTTCGTAGTATTACACGTATTTTTTGTTCCATTCCTCTACAGACTTTTGCATTTGGTCAATGTGTTCGTTCGTTTTGTTCACAAGTCGAGAATAGAAATGTCGTCAACAAATCATTGTAATTTCTTTATATGCTCTCATAAAACGATTGAACATTTATCCCCAAAATGGCGCATGTAAATGTCTTTTGTGTTTGTCATCATCATGATCTGATTAATTAAAAACATATTTTAATTAATAAAATACGGTAAGATGATGTGATGGTTACGAAGAGACGAGTGGTGGGTACACCAGCCCTGATATGGCAACAATATGTCATGCATTCTGTAAAATACTGACAGATGTAAGAAGTTTTCTAATTCGATAGAAGGGAAGTCCACCATCTTTGCAGCACAATTGGCAGTATCTTCTATGTATTGGTTTCAATTTATATTACCTATGAATGGATTCATACATTTTCTAATGGTATTAATGAAACGGAATCTACAGATTCGATGGAAAGTGACCACTGCAAAGTCAACGGCAGTCATGGTTAAACTTACACCCTTTCGGCCTGAGTCGATCCAAAAAGTAAGGCCTCCTATTTTTTGAACTCATCATTTGATTTGATTAATCAAAACCGTCTTTTCATTAAAAAAAATACGGTAAGATGATGTGATGCTTATTACAGAAACAAACTTTAAAGTAGAAATAAAAATTAAAATAGAAAAATAAAAAAAATGATTTCTGAGATTTATTTTTTGTTATTGTGCTTATTTAACCATTCAATTTCTATTTTCCTGGTTTGTTTTATCTGTTTAATAGCGCATAAAAAATATGTCTGTAACAATTGTTAATGACTCCACATTAGAGCAGAGTTGAAAACAAGTTCGAGTTTTCAATTTAGGGGAAAAATCCAGCTTCTTAAAAAGGGATACACAGTTGCGAAACACAACTTTTTTAAATATTGCCTTAGTCTAGAAGCATTTCTCTTCATTGACCAACAACAGAAAAGATGAACTATCAACCTTACGGCATGATGATTTTTTAGGGTGAGGGGTATTGTTAATATTTATATTAATAAAATATTGAAACCGAAATGCATTTTGATGGATTAAGTTATTTCTTGACATTTAGAAATAGTTTCTTTTTATTTCATGTTAATGCATTTTTGTTTCCAACAAATAATCGAAATATAAAAAAAAAAAAAATCGTGCTGTCTCCCAACGATTACATGGGCAATAAATTTCGAGGATTGTGCAGTGAAGCCACCCCCCAATAAATAAATAAATAAATAAATA
The DNA here is from genome assembly GCF_053919585.1 of Euprymna scolopes. Lineage (NCBI taxonomy): Eukaryota > Metazoa > Mollusca > Cephalopoda > Sepiida > Sepiolidae > Euprymna > Euprymna scolopes. The sequence goes on along the minus strand of NC_136503.1, from coordinate 2,558,205 downwards.
AATAAATAAATAAATGTCACCATAGCCAATAAAAGGTACTTTCATACATACCTGGCTAATTTTTGTGTGTGTGTTTTAATAGTTTTAATTCCTCTTTTTTTTTCATCTCAGATATTCATATTTTACGGAATAAAGATGACCGACGACATTATTTATGTGTCAGCAGCTATCTTTGTTAGCTATCACACCGTAAAATATGATTATTAAAAAAAAAAAAAAAAGATGATGAAAAAATGCGATGTAAAAAAGAGCACTTAAAACTATTTTAAACACAAAAAATAATGCAGGTAAAAAAAAAAAGAAACTTTGATTGACGATAACATTTAGTTGTATATTTGATTTTTCACCCGTTTTTTTCGTTTGTTGGCAATTTTTCTAAATCTTCAAAATTTCTGAAATATGTCTACACAATGATTATTAATACTTGTTAGTTTTTTTTTGTAGCATTAGAACAAAAATTATGTATCAAACATTTTGTATCCTACTGAATGAGCTCTATTAGACTTTAGTATTTATCATTGAGCTAAATTTCATATTCAGTATTTAATTGCATCATGGCGATTTTAAATATTGAATTAAACAAATTTTTTTTTTATAAAATTCAGCTATTTTTAAAAATTTTCTTGTGATGCGTTTTTTTAAAATCTTCTTGTGATGTAATTAAAGTTTTAATCGATTTTTTAGCACACACTACACACACACACACACACACACACACACACACACATATATATATATATATGAATAATATATATGAATAATATATATATATATATATATGAATAAAATAAAATACGAATCAAGTGCGTTTGAAAGCCAAATTACAATGTAATATTAGGAAAATATACAAATATTTTACTTGTTTGAAATTTATAAAATAATAACATAAGATATTTGTTTATTTTTACGTTGTGATTTGGCTTTGAAGCGCACTCGATGCGTATTTTATTTTATTCAAATTATATATATATATATATATATATATATATATATATAGTGTAGTATAATAATTCTCCAAGTTCCAAATGTAAAATTTCTCAGTTAGTCATTTATTATTTTGTAAAAGTGGTCCATGACAATATTGATTCCTACTGCAACCGACAAGAGAATTATGATACTACAATATTTTTATTCTGGAACCGAATAAAAAAGCATTCATTTAGTGTAGACTTTTTCAAAATATACGAAATTTATATAAAAAAGATGTTTTTCGTTATAAAAAAAACTTTATTATTGGTATATACAAACCGAGTATGTTTGAAGTAAATGATTAACACACACACACACACACACACACACACACACACACACACACACACACACACATATAATTATTATTATATATATGTGTGTGTAATTATAATTATTATATATATGTGTGTGTAATTATAATTATATATATATGTGTGTGTAATTATAATTATTATATATATGTGTGTGTGTATATTTAGGTTAATCATTTACTTGAAACGTTATAAGTTTGTATATATCAATCGTAATGGATAATTTTTTTTGTAATTAAAAAAGTTTTTATATAAAAAAATTATATATAAAGTTTGAAACAGTCCTAGCATAATGAATAGCTTTTTTTGATTTCAAATATATATATATATATATATATATATATATATATATATATATATATATATATAATAAGTTATAAAATATATATGGCGATTAAGCTACACTGAATATTCCGTGTTTCATCCACTCTAGGACTCTTCAGGCTTATGCGCATATATATATATATATATATATATATATATATATATATATATATATATATATATATATATATATATATATATATATACGAGGGGCGAACCGAAAGTAATGCCTCCTATATTTTAATTCCGCCCAAATTGATCATAGGGCATTGTGTTATGACGACTGAACTTATGCATTCATAACCTGAGAGTTTCATCTCTCTGTTGCAGATATGTGAGGCTCTAAGAAAGCAACCCCTGTCATGGACATGCGCCAGAAGCAGATATGCGTATTGAATTCCTGGTAAAAGTGCATTGAGAATAAATTCTGGAACACAAAATGTCGCTCGGTTTAGTGATAATATTCCCTTCTGCGTAGCTCTTCAACTTTTTGACTTAACAACTAGAAAATTTTGCTTTTGAAACGACACTCTTATTACAAAGCGCGCTCATCCGCTCAGAAGTTCATTGTGAAAGCTGTTTACTATGTAAAAAAATAAATTCTAGGGCATACAAGTCGTCATTTTAATGATACCACTTCCATCTTTGTAGCTCTTCAACCTTTTTAAGTTAAAAAAAATAGGAAGCCGTATTTTTTGAACGACCCTAGTATATATGGAGATAATAGTCAAGTTGAATGTGTGTGCCAAGCGTTTAAACTAATTACTCCACGCCCATAATACCTCCAGCAATATCTCAATTGTGAGTGGCTCTCTTTTCTGCAAGGGGAGGTGTCCTGCATGAATAATGCCGTTACCATAAAACAGAATTTAAAAAAAAAAGAAGAAAAAAAGGACGCGTTAATAAGTGTTATGAATGTATGCATGTTTAATAGTTCTTTATATGACTAACGAGAATTCGCATATTTATTTGCGTGTGGCCAAAACTGCAACGCTTATATATATATATATATATATATATATATATATATATATATATATATATATATATATATATATATATATTATTTTTAAAATGTAATTATCCACTGACACTGTATAATATACAGTGCATATATATATATATATATATATATATATATATATATATACATATATATATACATATATATATATATATACATATATATATATACATATATATATATATATATATATATATATACATATATATACATATATATATATATATATACATATATATATATATATACATATATATATATATATATATATATACATATATATATACATATATATATATATATATATATATATATATATATATACATATATATATATATATATATATATATATATATATATACGTAAGTCGAGTCAAAGTGCTTTATACGCATGCGCAAATATACGTTTATACGTTAAAGTTGATTAAATTTTAACTGTTTCTTATCCGTCTGAAGCTCAAATGGTAACAACTAAGTCTGGAACGTTATATGTTTTTGTTGCAATTATAGCTGATGACACCCAAGTAAATTGTTTTTAACTTTTAGAATCATTATTAGGTACAATATAATAATCAATAAAAATTGACTCTATAAAAAATACAAAATTTGCATAATGTATTTAACGAACTCGGCTAGACATTTTTATCCTGGACGCCAAAATCAACAGAGATTAGAGCATTTCTCTAATGATCCGGCCCCTGTCGATTTTCCGGTGGGAGTTTAGTTCTGTGCAATTCTAGGAGTTCCATCCTCCCAGGCTTTGCCTTCTCCATTTGAGAAAGGGTTAGTTTATTACTTATCGCCTGAGGTGCCCTTATCAGGGAATGCCGACGGGGTTACCCATGCACTTTTTACAGGTTAAAATGCCCCTTCTCGGTGGGTACTGACTTCACAATCACACTTTTTGACCCCTGTGTCTTAGTTTTTGAAGTGAGAGACTTTAAAACGACAAACACTTGTTTTTACTGTGACAATAATTATCAACTAAATATTATTCAAATTAATAAAAAGAAACGACACTTCTGTGAAAGCGCATTTATTTTGGAAACATCTATTTTAAAACGATAAAATTGGAATTTTTTACCTAAGCGATATCATATTAATAACCAAACACAATCTTTGTTAATCAGTAGGGACTGCCAAAAGTCACCGCAGAATTACCCCCCCCCCTATATGTAAAACGATGTAAGTTTATTATAAATTAATATTATCAATATAAATTTTGTACCATTTAAAAGAAGGGCAGAATAAACTAGGAATAATTAAAAAAAAATTTTCATCGAACGAAAATAATGAAATTGCGAGACGAAAATCGTGTTTACATAATTGGCGCTTTAAAATAACGTTCCCATGTAGTAAGCATTTCAAACGTGAAAAAATACTCGTGTTTAATAAATCTAGTAAAAATCAACTAATGGTCAGATTTTCGTGAAATTTTCGATACTTATCCATTTTAGAATGAAATTACATATAAAATGCAGTTTCTGTAAAATATATGAGGGGAAATATTTTTTTAGTGCGTGTCCCCGCCCCCATATTTATTTTTTCGAAATTCGAACAAAATATACTTAAATCTATCGAAATTTCTATTTATTATGAAACATAAGAGTTCAAATAAGTAAAAAATATTTATTTTTAAAAAATTTAAATACACATATTGAACAAAAATTTACCTTGAAGTTGCAATTAAAAAATTGATATAAACTTAATATTATTATGCTTTTTTTAAAAAAGCGTTTTTTCGAATTAATATATACTATAATCAGTTGAATTGTCAAGAAAAAGAAACTTCGTAAATATTAATTTTAAAAAAATTAAAACGATTAAAATTCCATTATTTCAAAATGTTCCGTTACAACATAGATTTTTAATTAATTGTGTTTAAATTTTTTTTTAAATATTAAGTTTTAATATAAACATGACTCTTGTCAGCTATTTTATCGCCAGATTAAAACCAATTAAAAAATATTATTGCACAAATATTATGCATTTTGTAGCCCTCTCCCTCATATTTTGTTTGTCTCTTTTTACCGAACAAAATATGGAAGCTCGTAGGTAACCAAAAGAACAGTCAGTTAAACCATATTTCATAGTTAATATACAAATGTTTATAATATTATTAATCGTTAAACTGTGTAAATCTTAAAACCTAACAAAATT
>NC_136503.1:2530914-2548414 GCF_053919585.1 Euprymna scolopes | reverse complement strand
CTACGTATTATATGTAGCTGTTTCGTAGTTAAAATATTTTGCTAACGATACATATTTTTTGTAATTCACACCAAAAGTTTATGTAGTTGATCAATAGTATACAATAGAAGCAGAGCTCATAATTTAATCTAAAATAATCAGAATTTGGCAAGACTGGATTTTTATTTATCTGATTTTATGTGAATTCATCCACAAAAATAATTTCACAATAAAATAATCCTTTAGACCATTTTGTCACATTTTGCTTTGAACAAAGCATTTCGTTTATTTTATTATATTTTCAGCAGTTTTAGAAGATCTTTTGATTTGACTCCGCTGTTTGTTTTAATGATTTTATTTTTTAATTCATACATAAAAATAACAGGACGTTATGGGAACATCAGAAAAGCAGTTGCAAGTAAATCCTTCACCATCCACGATAACTATGAATTTTCTACAGCTAGGTACATAGAAAACGGATCAATTGTATCGGACATATAAGTGATATGTGACACGCAGGGAAAGAAGCAACCTTAGTAGAAGTTAGTGTCCTTAATGATGCTGGATTAAACATATCAATTTATTACGTACGATATGAAACTAAAAACTTGATCATCCCAGCATTTATAGGAGCAATCGAACACATCAGAAATCATTTCTAAAACTACTGGATTCGGTGAACCAAGTGCAAGAGAGCTACAAACAATTACTCTTCAAATGACAATGGAAAAAAAAAACTCGGTTGGAATGTATGAGATAGCGAGCAAATGTCTGGTATCCGATAGGATGCTTCATCCCCAGCTAAAGTGAAATGTTAATAAAACAAGAAAATTGAAAAAGAAAGAAAGGTTTACGATTTCTTCATTTTTTTTATGCTCTCACTAATTGGAGCAAACTGAAATAGGATTTGAACATAATTATGTTAACAAAGTTATTGCAAATTGTAAAATTTTATTTCTTTTTATTTTTTACCCCCCCCCCAAAAAAAACCCCAACAAACAAAGCACACGTCTACTGATACATATGATTCTACTGTGATTTAGGAGCCAGATTTATTGTATTTATTTGCTTCCCCACCGAAGCAAATTAGGCACAAGGTCGTTTTTTATGTGGGGTAAAAACAAGTTCCCCTAAAAGTAGGCAAAAAGGGGGCACTCTGGTTACCAAAAATAAGTATTGTACCAGTATAGAGGGTTTCCCCTCCATTTACTGGTACAAATTATCTTAAGTGCAGCATCTGCAGAACAGATACTACACTTTGATCCCGGCCCGAAGGCCAAGAACAACAGAAAAAAGGTAAGCCTCTATGGGACCAACCTAAGTGGGGAATTGTGCATTATATAATGTAAGCTGAATGTCTGTTTGTGTGTGTGTGTGTGTGTGTGTGTGTGTGTGTGTGTTTGTGTGTCTGGTCACGAATAGGCTCCTATATGGTTGACTATTTTAAAAAACTGATTACATATAATGATAGAAGATGTATCGAGACACAGGAATGGGTATGTTTGATCTGGCAGAAGAGTGGTTCGTTAAAATTTTGGGGTCTGCGTTCGCGCCTGGTCCACAAAGTATGGAAATAAAAGATTTAAAGAGTAAAAAAAAAAAGTTTACAATTGTTTTTGATATAGATGTACATAAGAATACTTTGATAAGTATGTTTTAACTTAAATAGGGATGGTATAATAAAATTGTGGGGTCTGCGTTCGCGCCTGGTCTCCATAGAATGGAAATAGGCACAAACTTTAATAAAGACTTTTCATATCTCTCTGCGTAAGTATACTTTGAGAATTATATTTCAGTTTGAAGAAATATGGTATAATAAAATTATGGGGTGTTCGTTCGCGCCTGACCTCCATAGAATGGAAATATGTCACAAAGTTTAACAAGTTTTTTAATATAGATCCACAGAATATTGTGATAAGTGTTTCAGTGTGAACAGGTATAGTATAATAAATTATGGGGTTTATCTATTTTATTTTTACTTTCATCATATTTTGCTTTGGTTTTGATACCCCCAAATTCGAAGCTATCTCTTTACAACCCTTCCTGTTCATAACCTATCATACTTTCATAAATCAGAATCCATTTTCTGTAGGCTGTTTTTGAATCCAGTCAACGACGGGTACTTTTTCTAGTATATATATATATAAATATACATATATATATATATATATATATATATATATATATATATATATATATATATATACGTATACAAACCTGCGTGTTTATATATATATATATATATATATATATATATATATATATATATATATATATATTACAATAAAGTCATATTCCTGTCTGTTTGTCAGTCTGTTCACAATTTAGTTAATATACAAACGGTAGTCTTTCAGATTTTCGTATACTTTCGTTTCCACATGATTTTTACATATACTTTTTATTTAAAAGGAATCGACATTCAAGAGGTTACCTCATTTGCATATTACATTAAAGAAAATCTGTTTTAATAATTAGCACTAAATTTTTAATGGAAATTAGCAATTGGATTGTTTTAAGCATTCTATTTAGAAATATTTTTATTAACTTGTTTTATTTCATATATTTTTGACTTAATTTCAGCGTATTTCAAGCCCCAGCAAAGCCGGGCCTCAGCCCTGCTTGTATATATATATATATATATATATATATATATATATATATATATATATATATATATATATATATATATCTATATATATCTGTAAAAATATATGTTCTAACTTTATATACCAATCTTTATTTAAGAAGCTCAATGTGATTACAGAGCAATATAGAGAATAAATGACAAAGGACTATATTCCAAAGTTTATGATGTTGACCATCTTATAATTTATTTTTTTTTATTCAGTTGACCTTTACAAATAACATCTTTATAAATATATATATATATATATATACATATATATATACACACACACATATATATATATATATATATATATATATATATATATATATATATAGAGAGAGAGAGAGAGAGAGAGAGAGAGGAATAGAGAGAGAGATAGAGAGATAGAGAGATAGAATTACTTTACTTCTTTCCTTCCTTTTCTAGATGTACTGGTTTGTAAAATACCTTCCGTTTTCTTGACTTCCATCTACCGTAAACCTACATTCATTGGTCTTTACACACGTTGGGACTCTTTTTGCCCCACTAAACAAAAATATAATCTTATCAACACCCTTATCCATAGAGGTTGTATGATACGTTCAGATAACAAATTAAATGATGAAGTCAAATTTATTACCAAGACTCTTTGCAATAATGATTTTCCATTGCAAATCGTAGAATCTACAATTAGAAATAAAATTTCTAATTTCAATAAAATTAAACAGGCATCTGTCGACAAATGCCTTATCTACCTACGTCTACCTTGGCTAGGTAATATTAGTGAAAGATTTGCCAAGCAAATTTCTTCTGTCGTACAACAATGTTACTTTGCATCAAATACCCGTGTTGTTTTTTCTTGTAAACCTATTTTGTTTTCAATTTGTAAAGACGTTCTCCCCCTCCCCCACCATAACAATTCTATTATTTATTTATTTACATGTAGCTGCGGTGTGCGCTCTACGTCGGCCGGACGTCTCAAAGATTAGATAATAGGGTAAAACATGTTCAATCCAAAATTCGAAATGGAAACTACCTACCATCCGACGTTTTGAACAATACTCATGGCTCATATATAGGAGAGCACCTGATAAATAATCGTATTTGCGCTTCGAATTTTAGTGCGGACTTTTTTTCCATCCTTAGCAAGTCGCATTCTCTTTATCACCTTAAAATTCTAGAAACTATATATATTAAGAATCTGAGACTTTCCCTTTGCAAACAAAAAGAGAATCTCTTAGGGTTTAATCTAGTTTCTATTTAATAATTAATCCCCCTTTTTATATACATATATTCCCCCTAATTTTTCATTTCCGATTCATTGTCCCCCCCCTTTTCTTTTTAAAACGTAATTAAGCTCGATTTTAGTTCTGTTGACGCATTCATTTTTATTTTTTTATTTCACAATCTAAAATAATGTTTTCGAACAAGTTTAAATTTAGTCTTTACATAGCCATAATAAAATTTTTTACACCGCAAAAAATATTTAAATACACACACACACACACATATATATATATATATATATATATATATATATATATAAATGACAAAAAAGTTATATTCACAAATTCATGATATTGAACATCTTATAATTAATTCCTTTAATTCAGTTGACTTATACAATTCGTGACAGTATCTATAACGTAGCGCAAAATCAATCACTTTATTATATCAATCAGTGAATCTGATTTTGGAATATAACTTTTTGTCATTTATTCTATATATATATATATATATATATATATATATATATATATATATATATATATTTTTTTTTTTACAAAGGCATCACCACATTATCAAGGCCCAGAGGCCACTCAAGGATAAGGGTTAAAGAGTGTACAGTAGAAGTTGGTCAATATAGTAATCATTAGTAATGAAAATTTGGTAAATTTAATAACTTATATGGAACGGCTCATCAAGAACTTATTTACTTTAGACTTGAACAAAACCATATTGTAGTCAGCCGGAAAGCAGGAAAACGGAAGACAATTCCACAGGCGTGCAGTTCTAAGAAAGAAGCTTTGTTCATGGAATCTACGTTTAGGTTTAGGCATAGATAAAGAGTGGGGGAAATTATTGATAGTGTTTACAGCTAGACGAGTGTTTCTTGTGAAAGTTTGGCGAGGGGGGACCATAGATTGAAGCTCAGTTGAACACTTTCCATGAAAATAACGATACATCAGAGACAAACTCGCAACATCTCTTCTGTGAGATAGAGGTTGCAAGGAGGAGAAAAGGACATCTCCTACGAGGCTACGAAGTCTATTTTGAACTCTATCAAGGCAGGACAAGTTCTTTCTAGCAGCTCCTGCCCAGATGTGGCAACAGTATTCCATCCTTGGACGTACCTGGCTCTTATATAGATAGAGAATAGCATCAGCAGTGAGATATCTACTGGATCGATAGAAAGATCCCACCATTTTTCCAGCGGCCTTGGCAACAGATTTGATATACGTGTTCCATTTAAGATCAGGAGTAATGGTCAAGCCCAGAAGCTTGTACAAAACTTGAGGCCTCCTGAAGACGAGAGCCATTCATTTCAATTGATGACAAATGTGGATTAGAATGTTGATGATGTAAAGAGAGAAGCTTGGTTTTAGATGCATTAAAAGTAACCAGCCACTCCTTTCCCCATTGTACTACGTGCTCAAGATCAGAGGAGAGAGAATTGGAGAGAACTTGCTCGTTTACTGTCTTAGATGTGGTACCATAAATGGTAGTGTCGTCAGCATAAATGTCTACAAATGATGTAAGGATATGATTTGGAAGATCATTAATGTAGATCAGGAAAAGAGTTGGGCCCAGGATGGATCCCTGAGGGACACCGGCATTAATATTGTGAGCTTCTGATTTTTGCCCCTCAACTACTACTCTTATGAATCTATCAGAAAGAAATGATTTAATAATTGAGAAGACTTTTCCAGCTATACCATAGCTAGCGATCTTATGAAGTAAACCTTTATGCCATACCCTATCAAAGGCTTTAGATATGTCAAGAGCAATTGCCCTAGAAAGATTGCCACCGTCGAGAGATTTGCTAATCCTATGCGATATAACTGTAAGGACATCTGCTGTAGATCTAGCAGAACGGAAACCATATTGAGTGTCACTAAGAAGGTTATTTTTGTTGAGATGTTTGATTACTTCTGTATTTAATACAGATTCTAGCAACTTACTCATGACGCACAGGAGACTTATTGGCCTGTACTGAGAGGGGGATGAGCGATCACCTGAATTCTTAAATACAGGGCATACTGATGAGATTTTCCAGGGAGATGGGAAACTATTCTCCTTAAGACAACGTTTAAACAGTTTTGTAAGTATGGGCGCTAGTTCAGGTTGAAGTTTTTTGAGTACTATAATTGGAATACCATCAGGGCCAGTTGCTTTACTAGAATCAAGGTTTTTGATTAGCTTGGCAACATTACGTACAGATATACGTATATCACATAGCGTGTTTTCTGATACAAGAGGAAATATTGGGGGTTGGCGGTCTTGGTCGCAAAGGGTAGAATTAGCTGCAAAGTTCTTGACAAAGAGTTTGGCTTTGTCTGATGCTGACGAGATTACCTCAGATCCATTGATAATAGTTGGGATGGAGCACACGCTTCTGTTCAGGATTCTGTTTGCTATTTGCCAAAACTGGTGGGAACCAAGCCGCTGCTCAGCTACTTTGGACTTAACAGATTGAGCATACAACTCTCTTGCGTTCGTTATTACTTTCTTACAATATATATATATATAAGTTTCGTGGTTAAATTTTAAATTCTGAAAAAAAAAAACACATATAGAGACATATATTCGATTTAAGAATTTATTGTTTGACAAAGGAATACATAGAAGGGGTTACTTTTAATTTCCTTAATCCATGGCTTTTCAACAATGGCTCATATCATCATAGGAAATGAAATGCAGTTAGCAAAATGTTCAGCTGCGAATGGACGCTATTTTGATTTTCAGCACAATTATTGAAAATAGTTTTTTGAGTGGTGATGGATAATTATATGGAGAAAATTATATGAAAAGAGATACAGCCTGGGTAATCCATTATCTATTCGTAAAAATTGAGCATTTACTTTTTGGCTAGGATCTCCTTGAAAGTATTACTTCAAGTAATATCTATCAGGATTTTTCATCTGAATTCTATCAGTGTCTTATCTCGCTTTATATATATATATATATATATATATATATATATATATATATATATATATATATATATATATATATATATATATATTTAAAGTCTGAGGAGGCTACATAACGGCCCAAAATGCGGTCGCGTAGCTGAAACAAAAATGTAACTAAACAGAAAAAAAGGTAATAAAAAATAAAACGTATATATATATATATATATATATATTAAGATTTTAATTGTACAATATTAAGTGTTATACACATTATATATATATATATATTTTTTTTTTTACACAGTGATCACCACTTATCAAGGCCCGGAAGCCACTCAGGGATAAGGGTTATTGAATATATATATAGTAATTTATAAAATATATATGGCGATTAAGCTACACTGAATATCCAGTGTAGCTTAATCGCCATATATATTTTATAAATTACTAACTAGCTCTACCTACGTATTGAGCACTTTTGAAGTAAATACTTAAAGTTTACGCATAAATCTATACTTTCGTATATTAAATTTATGTGAATAAATGAAGTAGTTATATATATATATATATATATATATATATATATATATATATATATATATATAGGCTAAATACAGGACCAAAAAACATAATTAATTAAAAAAATAATAAATGAAAATAAAGGTTTGCTAACCAGGTTTCGTTCCTCACTTATCAAAGCTAAATCGAGGAAAATACGATAAAAAAAAAAGATATAATATATATATATATATATATATATATATATATATATATATATATATATATATATATATATACATGTATACATGTATAAATACATGTATACATGTATAAATATATGTATACATGTATAAATATATGTATACATGTATAAATCTATGTATACATGTATAAATCTATGTATACATGTATGAATACATGTATACATGTATGAATACATGTATACATGTATTCATACATGTATACATGTATAAATACATGTATACAGGTATAAATACATGTGCTTTGTCTAGCCATACCCTTTAGTTTTAAATATTGTGGTAGAGGTTTTCTTCACACATGCATTTAGAATGTGTAGCTCACAATAGCACTGACACTATTTCAATACTCTACACAGTTTCTATTAAACGCAAAGAAATGATTCTTATAAATATTTCTACAAACAATAAGCAGCAATCATATTCACTGTACGCTTCTCTGGTAAACAGACGTTATTTTTTGAAACACGAAAAAACCTGTGTAGCTTAATTGGCATATATACGTTAATAACTTTATATATATATATATATATATATATATATATATATATAGGCTAAATACAGGACCAAAAAACATAATTAATTAAAAAAATAATAAATGAAAATAAAGGTTTGCTAACCAGGTTTCGTTCCTCACTTATCAAAGCTAAATCGAGGAAAATACGATAAAAAAAAAAGATATAATATATATATATATATATATATATATATATATATATATATATATATATATATATATATGTATACATGTATGCATGTATAAATACATGTATACATGTATAAATATATGTATACATGTATAAATATATGTATACATGTATAAATCTATGTATACATGTATAAATCTATGTATACATGTATGAATACATGTATACATGTATGAATACATGTATACATGTATTCATACATGTATACATGTATAAATACATGTATACAGGTATAAATACATGTGCTTTGTCTAGCCATACCCTTTAGTTTTAAATATTGTGGTAGAGGTTTTCTTCACACATGCATTTAGAATGTGTAGCTCACAATAGCACTGACACTATTTCAATACTCTACACAGTTTCTATTAAACGCAAAGAAATGATTCTTATAAATATTTCTACAAACAATAAGCAGCAATCATATTCACTGTACGCTTCTCTGGTAAACAGACGTTATTTTTTGAAACACGAAAAAACCTGTGTAGCTTAATTGGCATATATACGTTAATAACTTTATATATATATATATATATATATATATATATATATATATATATATATATATATATTTGTGTTTACATAAGCAATAGTTTGTTGCTACACAGTTATGAGCATGTTTCGGTCTACTAGTATTGACTAACTAAAGACCTCATCAGGCAACAATCCTTATTTTCGAAAACAGAATTCTAAATCTAGAATTCCGTTTTCGAAAATAAGGGTTGTTGCCTGATGTGGTCTCTTGTTAGTAAATACTTGTAGACCGAAATATGCTCATGACTGTGTAGCAACAAACTACTGCTTATGTAAAGACAAATGTAACCAGCTCTACTTCTGCATTGAGCACTCTTGTATGAACCTCGTTATATTTCACTGGTTACCCTACCTTTGGAAAATAGCAACCTCAAATTATATATATATATATATATATATATATATATATATATATATATATATATATATATATATATATATATATATATATATATATACTACACCGATGAAGACTGAAGGATCGGTCGAAAATTATGTACTTATGAAAAAAGTTTTTTAATTTAATTTTTTTTCATAATATTATTATTTTGTATTCCTGCACGTCACCAATTAAAAACGAATAAAGAAAAGTTATAAGCTTTTATACTTTTCTCATTCTTTTTTATTCATATATATATATATATATATATATATATATATATATATATATATATATATATATATATATATATATGAACAAATGATTAATAAAATATGTTAAAAGTTTATTTTTCTTGTAAATATTAACTCTTTAATATTTATAATATATTTATGTTTACCAATTTGATTACCTTAGTAAACTTATTGTAACTTTTATTATATATATATATATATATATATATATATATATATATATAAATATATATATATATATATATATAAATATATATATATATATAAATATATATATATAAATATATATATATAAATATATATATATATATATATATATATATATATATAGTATCTGTATGAGAAAGCGAGAATATCGATAGTCATGTCAAGTTTCCTGATTTTATTTAGTTTTTTTAAATTTCATTTCTTTATAGATTAATATTATATTTTACATAATAATTTCTTTATAGATTAATATTATATTTTACATAATAATTTCTTTATAGATTAATATTATATTTTACATAATAATTTCTTTATAGATTAATATTATATTTTACATAATAATTTCTTTATAGATTAATATTATATTTTACATAATAATTTCTTTATAGATTAATATTATATTTTACATAATAATTTCTTTATAGATTAATATTATATTTTACATAATAATTTCTTTATAGATTAATATTGTATTTTACATAATAATTTCTTTATAGATTAATATTATATTTTACATAATAATTTCTTTATAGATTAATATTATATTTTACATAATAATTTCTTTATAGATTAATATTATATTTTACATAATAATTTCTTTATAGATTAATATTATATTTTACATAATAATTTCTTTATAGATTAATATTATATTTTACATAATAATTTCTTTATAGATTAATATTATAGTTTACATAATAATTTCTTTATAGATTAATATTATATTTTACATAATAATTTCTTTATAGATTAATATTATATTTTACATAATAATTTCTTTATAGATTAATATTATATTTTACATAATAATTTCTTTATAGATTAATATTATATTTTACATAATAATTTCTTTATAGATTAATATTATATTTTACATAATAATTTCTTTATAGATTAATATTATATTTTACATAATAATTTCTTCGGTTATCGAAGCAAAACTTAAACAAATTAATCTTTTTTAATTACAGATTGTGAAATGGTTTGATATTAATGGCCATTAAAACATTTAAATCCTTAAATTCGTGCGGAACAAATTTAAGCCTGGATGACTTCATATTCGAAAGTTTATAAGCATCTTTTTTTCTTTTTTTTTTTGAATGCGATACAAAAATATTAATTATTAACACATGATTTAAATATTTGAATGCTTCCACAGCAAATGAAATGCATTCTGATGGATTTTATTTCATAATTATGTTATTTATTTATAGGAAATGTTATTAAATGTTTTATTTTGCCTGTTTCATTTCAAATAAATATATAACAATATTTTAACGTGTCATATTTGGGGAAGAGGTGAAACTATTATTTAACATAATAATTACGCTCCGTTTTAACGTAACTTCGATAATAAAACATTGAAAGGTTTAAATTGATCTATTCACAAATGAATAATATCAAATATTCTAGGGGTGATTGGTTGTTTTGTAGTTTTTGTTTTACGGCATATCAGACCTTTTAGGTAATTTAATGCCGAATCCAAAGATTTTGAAGAAAATTTTTTTAATAGAATGTATTTGTTGTTTTCAAGTCGGTTTCTACTTAACCCATAGTTGGGACCCTAACAGGTACTGCCACTCCGGGTCAGAGTGGACGTGGGAGCAATGGCAATTAAAGGGTGGCTCCACACTCCCCAAAGTCCGCAAGCTGGGGCCTTACCACTGGATATAGTTTAAGGCCATATCCAGGACCCATCTGGGGGTGAACCAAAACACCAATGGGAAGCGTCGGGTCGGAACATCTAGTATTTATTATTTTAATATTCATTTCTCAAGTCACAAAAATGTTACTTATGCTGAACTCACTATAAATACTAAATACATTAAATTTAAACACCTATAAAACGCGACATGGCTTTATATATTTTCTATACTTGAACACAATCACGTTGACATACCAGTTTTCACCAAATCAGCAAAGATAAGCAACGATGAGTCTGGCCAGTATCAGGTGAGTGAACATTTGTGAAAGCTAGGCGCTGTATGTACCGCGCCGAATCGTAGACATTTCCAGGTTGGTATCTGGCTCATTTTGGATTCAGTGGGGGAAATGCAGCCCCGAATAAACTCGCTTTGCAGGTAGGCGTCTAGGCGGTACTCCACGTAAAGGTGTACCGGCAACCTGCCCAAGATGTCCTCCTAAACCTGCATGTCAAGCACATGTTTAGTGCAGCGAATGGTAACATCTGAAGTGTGTGCGACACGAAGTTGCGCCTCGTGGATCACCTAAATCACTTCGTAGCTGGGGCTGGCTCAATCCTAATTGAGCAAAATGTATACTCGTATCAGAGTTCTGCCAAGTAATGATGTTTTCTTTAGATGATTTCGAGAAGATGTTTTCAGAAAGTTCAGTTCCTCCTAAATACTATCCGGATATCATATACCAGAGACGTGCAGAGAACATTTTCAGGGCAGATACTCAAGTCTTTTTTTTTTTTGTTACAAAGGCGTCATCACTTATCAAGGCCAAGAGGCCACTCGAGGATAAGGGTTAAAGAGTGTACAGCAGACAATTGGACAATAAAGTAATCGTTAGTAATGGAAATTCGGTAAATTTGTTAACTTATATAGAACGGCTCATCAAAAACTTGTTTACGTTAGACTTGAAGACAACAATATTGTAGTCAGCTGGAAAGCAGGAAAACGGAAGACAATTCCATAGGGGTACAGTTCTAAAGAAGCTTTTTTCATGGAATCTACGTTCAGGTTTAGGAACAGATAAAGAGTGGGGGAAATTGTTGATAGTATTTTCTGCTAGACAGATGTTTCTTGTGAAAGTTGGCGAGGGGGGCATAGATTGGAGCTCAGTCGAGCACATGCCATAAATAACGATTAAGCAGAGACAAATTCGCAACATTTCTTCTGTGAGAAAGAGGTTGCAGGGAAGAGAAAAGGACATCCCCTACGAGGCTACGAGGCTACGAAGTCTATTTTGAAATCTATCAAGGCAGGATAAGTGCTTTCTAGCAGCTCCTACCCAGATATGGCAGCAGTACTCCATCCTTGGATACCTGACTCTTATATAGATAGAGAATTGCATCAGCAGTGAAATATCTACTGGATCGATAGAAGGATCCTACTATTTTTCCAGCGGCCTTGGCAACGGATTTAATGTATGTGTTCTATTTCAGATCAGGAGTAAAGGTCAAGCCCAGAAGCTTGTCAAAACATGAGGCCTCCCCAAGACGAGAGCCATTCCTTTCAATTGATGCCAGATGGGGATAAAAGCGTTGATGATGTAAAGATAGAAGCTTGGCTTTAGATGCATTAAAAGTAACAAGCCACCTCTTTCCCCATTGTACCACTTGCTCAAGATCAGAGGAAAGAGAATTGGAGAAATCTTGGTCGTTTACAGTCTTAGATGTGCTACCATAGATAGTAGTGTCATCAGCATAAATGTTTATGAATGATGTAAGGATGTGATTTGGAAGATCATTAATGTAGATCAGGAAGAGAGTTGGGCACAGGATGGATCCCTGAGGAACTCCAGCATTAATACCGACAGCTTCTGATTTCTGTCCATCCACCACTACTCTTATGAATCTATCAGAGAGAAATGATTTAATAACTGAGAAGACATTTCCAGCTATACCATACGAGCTGGAGATCTTGTGAAGTAAACCATTTTGTCATACTCTATCAAAGGGCCTTGATATGTCAAGAGCAATTGCACTAGAAAGGAAGCCTTTGTCGAGAGATTCACTAATCCTATGAGATGTAACTGTAAGCACATCTGCTGTAGATCAAGCAGAACGGAAACCATATTGCGTGTCACTAAGAAGGTTATTTTTGCTGGGATGGTTAATTACTTCTCTATTTAAGACAGATTCCAGCAACTTGCTCATGACGCACAGGATACTTATTGGCCTGTACTGAGAGGGGGATGAGCGATCACCTGAATTCTTAAATACAGGGCATACTGATGAGATTTTCCAGGTTGATGGGAAGAAATTATCATTAAAACGATGTCTCCGTGGGGCACAGGCCTATAATACATTGCTCTGAATAGGGCACTTCTGAAACAGTCATCTAGACTACATTTCTCAGGGTTTTTATAAAAATAACCGTTGGTACCTCGTAAACAAACTGTGATGGCTTTTCAGCTAGTGTCCTTGTAACGTTTCCGATACACTTTCTTTTAGTAATTCATAAAAATAAAACGTTCTTTCAGTAATTCATAAAAATAAAACTTTATTTTAGTAATTCATAAAAAAATAAAACTTTATTTTAGTAATTCATAAAAAAATAAAACTTTATTTCAGTAATTCATAAAATAAAACTTTATTTTAGTAATTCATAAAAATAAAACTTTATTTTAGTAATTCATAAAACAAAAACTATATTTTAGTAATTCATAAAAATAAAACTTTATTTTAGTAATTCATAAAAATAAAATGTTCTTTCAGTAATTCATAAAAATAAAACTTTATTTTAGTAATTCATAAAATAAAACTTTATTTTAGTAATTCATAAAAATAAAACTTTATTGTTTATTTTAGTAATTCATAAAAATAAAACGTTCTTTCAGTAATTCATAAAAATAAAACTTTATTTTAGTAATTCATAAAAATAAAACTTTATTTTAGTAATTCATAAAAATAAAACTTTATTTTAGTAATTCATAAAAATAAAACTTTATTTTAGTAATTCATAAAAATAAAACTTTATTTCAGTAATTTATAAAAAAAACTTTATTTTAGTAATTCATAAAAATAAAACTTTATTTTAGTAATTCATAAAAATAAAACTTTATTTTAGTAATTCATAAAAATAAAACTTTATTTTAGTAATTCATAAAAAAATAAAACTTTATTTTAGTAATTTATAAAAATTAAACTTTATTTCAGTAATTCATAAAAATAAAACTTTATTTCAGTAATTTATAAAAATAAAACTTTATTTCAGTAATTCATAAAAAAATAAAACTTTATTTCAGTAATTCATAAAAATAAAACTTTATTTTAGTAATTCATAAAAATAAAACTTTATTTCAGTAATTCATAAAAAAATAAAACTTTATTTTAGTAATTCATAAAAATAAAACTTTATTTTAGTAATTCATAAAAATAAAACTTTATTTTAGTAATTCATAAAAATAAAACTTTATTTTAGTAATTCATAAAAATAAAACTTTATTTCAGTAATTCATAAAAATAAAACTTTATTTTAGTAATTCATAAAAATAAAACTTTATTTTAGTAATTCATAAAAAAAAAACTATATTTTAGTAATTCATAAAAATAAAACTTTATTTTAGTAATTCATAAAAATAAAATGTTCTTTCAGTAATTCATAAAAATAAAACTTTATTTTAGTAATTCATAAAATAAAACTTTATTTTAGTAATTCATAAAAATAAAACTTTATTGTTTATTTTAGTAATTCATAAAAATAAAACGTTCTTTCAGTAATTCATAAAAATAAAACTTTATTTTAGTAATTCGTAAAAATAAAACTTTATTTTAGTAATTCATAAAAATAACACTTTATTTCAGTAATTCATAAAAATAACACTTTATTTCAGTAATTCATAAAAATAAAACTTTATTTTAGTAATTCCTAAAAATAAAACTTTATTTCAGTAATTCATAAAAAAAAACTTTATTTTAGTAATTCATAAAAAAAAAACTTTATTTTAGTAATTCATAAAAATAACACTTTATTTCAGTAATTCATAAAAATAAAACTTTATTTTAGTAATTCATAAAAAAAAAAACTTTATTTCAGTAATTCATAAAAAAAAACTTTATTTCAGTAATTCATAAAAAAAAACTTTATTTTAGTAATTCATAAAAAAAAAAACTTTATTTTAGTAATTCATAAAAATAAAACTTTATTTTAGTAATTCATAAAAATAAAACTTTATTTTAGTAATTCATAAAAATAAAACTTTATTTCAGTAATTCATAAAAATAAAAGTTTATTTTAGTAATTCATAAAAATAAAACTTTATTTTAGTAATTCATAAAAATAAAACTTTATTTTAGTAATTCATAAAAAAATAAAACTTTATTTTAGTAATTCATAAAAATAAAACTTTATTTTAGTAATTCATAAAAATAAAACTTTATTTTAGTAATTCATAAAAATAAAACTTTATTTTAGTAATTCATAAAAATAAAACTTTATTTCAGTAATTCATAAAAATAAAACTTTATTTTAGTAATTCATAAAAATAAAACTGGAAAGAAAGAAATAAAAATCCGGTCGACATTTTTTCTTTGTTCACAAAAGTTTTCATTAACGTTACTTTCTCGTCTCGACATTACTTAAAAGTCTTTCACGATCGTCCATCTTGTCTGATGTAAACTTTTCCTTCGACCGCATGCCAGTTACAGTCGCGTCATTCTCGTCC
The DNA here is from genome assembly GCF_053919585.1 of Euprymna scolopes. Lineage (NCBI taxonomy): Eukaryota > Metazoa > Mollusca > Cephalopoda > Sepiida > Sepiolidae > Euprymna > Euprymna scolopes. The sequence goes on along the minus strand of NC_136503.1, from coordinate 2,532,498 downwards.
TCGACTTTCAAAGGTTATACTTTGCTGCTGCCAACCACTTATTGTATTTTTTCTCTTCTTTTTTCCTTTTTCTTCTCGCGCACACTTTCAAATTTGTATACGTGCGTTTTTCGGCTATTGCTGCTGTTGCTAATCTTTTCGCAAGCCATCCTTCACTGCTGCTGATATTTCAGCACATGTTCATATGCACTATGTCAAGCACCTTTGATGTTTGACCCCCAAATATCAGAGGTAAAATCAGCCGAAAGGTTGTGAAAATAACATTAGAATATAGTCCGATTAATCCAATCAAACAATATGAAATGTCATTCCTTGTGATATTAAGATGTTCGTTGGTTGATTATTGTGTTTGGTTTAATGATGACGTTTATTATCGCAATGATATTTATTACAATTATTCGATAATGAAAAGACAATTTCATGCTCATAAAACCGTCTGTTAATATTAATTGCCTTCAATGTTTCAGATATGTAGATTTTAATGCGTGCACTTGCACCTAAATATATATATATATATATTTATACACACTCTTTTATGTAAATCTAGCTATTTATTTCTCTCCCCCCCCTCTCTCTCTCTCTCTCTCTCTCTCTCTCTCTCTCTCTCTCTCTCTCTCTATATATATATATATATATATATATATATATATATGCATATATATATTTCTTTGGATTATTATGGACCATCTTCTTCCAATTACGGGATTTCCTTGGATTTTACTTGTACAAATGGAAATTCTTTTAACTTTCTTGAAGTTTTACATTTAGATTTTACCGTCACTGGATTTTTTATCTTCTACCAGACTATCCATTCATGTGTAATCACCTTTTTCTTTACCATATTCCCTCTGCTTCACTTTTTTTGTTTTCAAGTAAGATCTTTGACTTACTTGTTGTTTCATCAAATACTTCTGCATGCAAAATCCGATCCCGCATTTTGCTAATTCCTACCCTCTGATGAGAAGGAAAGTATTTCTTCGAAACTCCGCGGATTAAGGACTATCCATTTATCTAGTGTTTCCTTTTCAGATTAAATATGTTTTTAACTCATTTCAAAGTGTTTTTAACATATTTTATTAACTGTTTGCTCACATATATATACAGTATATATATATGTATATGGTGCTAAACTTTGTTGAAATTCAAAGACTTACATTTTTTCTATATATTTTTTGTACTTTTGTTTATTTCATCCTGGCTTTCTTCATTACAGTCGTTTCGTTAATGGGATGGCAATTTTATGTGTCCATAAAAATTTCCAGTCCTCACCAACTCGTCAGATGTTGTTTCCATTTGATGTTACCAACAAAAGGTTGATTTTGTACATGATAAACCTGGTGTTTGAGGAAAAAGAAATTCCACCCCCATATTGCTACATGTCAGCCATTGTCATATAGCCTTGTTCTGGGATTCAATTATATTTGACAAGAATTATGATTAAACGTAATTGATAATTAACTAAATCTCTCTCTCTCTTTCTCTCTCTCTCTTTTAAGTATATATATATATATAATGAGTAAATGGTAAAAAAAACCCTGAAGTGCTCAGTATTACTGCAGAGCTGAATATTTTTTTTGCCGTTAT
>NC_136503.1:2470914-2525914 GCF_053919585.1 Euprymna scolopes | reverse complement strand
TTTTATTGTTTCTTTTAAATATTTAAAAACACACAAAAAAAACACGAAAAACTGAAGAAAAGATTTCATTTGTTTGTTTGCATTATTGTTTAAACGGCAATACAAAAATCGGCAAATTTTTACAATGCGACCCACCTACAAAAAAATAAAGATCTACCTTTTTTTTTGCCTAATACGTGTAAATAGCTTTTATAAATAATATGAAAGACATTTTGAAAATAAATAAAATTAACATTTTAAAGTGGGGGATCACTTTTCCATATTAATTTAACGTAAAATGAACACCCACTTTTTGGCCGCCAAGCATTCAACAAGACATGTCACCTCTAGCAGTTTTTCAAGTTTGTCGATCGAGGGGGTGGGGAAATACAATTTGTTTTTTGTTTTTTTGGTGGTGGGGCGGGAATTACATTTGAAACATAAAATAACGATAACTTTAAATAATCACAATGAAGAAAAATTTAATTTAATTGTTTTGGAATTAATTTTTCGTAGATCTTCATTTTTTTAGGGGTTCTGCCTACTTGACTAAGTTTTTTTTTTTTTGCGATCGCACGGGCATTCCCTACTATTTTTATTGAAACAAAAGTTGCAATGATTTATTTTTAATTATTATTTTTTTTTTTGGGGGGGGGGTTCTTTCCAGTGCTCAATATCCGGAGAATAGTTTCTTCCCTTTGTATCCCTTCTGCCGAAATATCTGGTTGAAACGGCATCAGATACTTCTTTTTTGGGGCGATTACATTTACATGTTTTCATCCGTTCTTTTATTTTTGGAATTGTTGTGAAAGTATCCACGTCGCCCATGATGAAACTGATCAGTATAGCAGGTTGTTCCAAACAGAACTTCATGTCAACCCAGTCAACGCCGGGTACCCATGCTAATAATTATATATATGTAAAAATATGTACATATATATCATTATAGCATTTTATTTGAATGCATGAATTAGTATATATATATATGTATATATATATGTATATATATATATATATATATATATATATATATATATATATATATATATATATATATATATATATATATATATGCATGTACTATCAAAGAGCCGGGGCAATTCCTGTTTGTTTCTCTTTCAAGTATTTTTTTTAACGTTCTGTTCAAGTGTGAAAAGAAATTTGTCGTATTCGCGAATGTTTTCGATTTCCATAATTCGACCTGAGGAAAATGATGAATTAAACATCGTGTTGGTGAATTTGTTGAAAAGACGATCAAAAACGTCTAAAATAATTAAAAGCACTTAAGCGTACCTTCCCCTTTATATTTAGCCTGATGGATGCTCAGTTTTTCATACGGATTAGTAGGCCTTCAATGATTGAAAGGCGCTGATCACAGTGTGAGACGGCTAAATTGGCGGTGTTTTTAATTAGTATATATTATTAGTATATATTATTAGTATATATTATTAGTATATAATCTCGATATGATATACTCAATTTTTGAATGTGGGCTTGCGATTTAATTGACAAATAATTCAGTTTTAAATGGTGCAAAATAATACAGATTATCTCAAGCTTTTGAAATACGCGACTCACCTGTTTTCTTCTGGTATTTGTTTAAAGTAAATACGACTAACCTTCCGCTAATGGATTGTATACTTATGTTACGATTTTTTTTAATAGACGCACATATACACACACACAAACTCGCACACACACGCAAGTACACGCGCACTCATTCGCACGCACGCATATATACATGTATGCATATTTAAAGTTATTTTCAATTGTATATTATGTATTATGCTGCGTTTTTCGCTCAGTATCAATATTAATACCAACATACTTTTCAGTCGTCTATAATATATATATATATATATATATATATATATATATATATATATATATATATATATATATATATATATATATATCCCCGAAACAGTGTTTCATGGTAAACAACTGATGATCCCTTGAAAAAAAAAATAAAAAATAAAAATAAAAAAATTGGTATTATAGTAAATTTGAGAGTTGATGCAATGATTGCAGGTGATTAAATGACTTACTGACTAGATGTTTTTTTTTCTTAACGAATGATAAAAAGTGATTTTTTGTATAGTTTCAAATGTTAAAAACTTCAAAGACTATATATATATATATATATATATATATATATATAACTTGTCTGTTTAAAAGTATGTATGTTTTTATGTGTGTCTACCTAAAACTTTCGACAGAGGTGATGGATTTTCATGAGATTGGTATCGGTTTGAGGCTTGGCCCTTCGGACGACAAATACCGAAAAATTGGCTAAAAACATTAATTTCTTCACTCTTACTGGGCACTTTTCTACAGGGAGTGGTCGCTTTTTTGCCGATATTTTAAAAAATCATCCCATCTTTTCGATTGACTAGCCTTAATTAAAACATTCGTCACTTCCGGTTTGGCTATGGGCGCAACAGCAACGACGACACGTTTTTTTATGTTCTTTTCCTCCTTCGCGGTATGGGTTCGAATCTGCCTGCCTACTACCACTTTTTTCTCAACACACCTCCAAACACCCGGGCAACGCTCTGCACCCAGGCTACTATATATATATATATATATATATATATATATATATATATATATATATATATATATATATATATATATATTCATATTTTGAGTACGTATTACATGTGTTTCGTTAAATAGCGTTAGCCTACTAATAGATCATCAAAAATTAATGTATTTTCATAGAAAATTTGCCATGAGCTACTTGGTGGCTTCCACTATTCACCGAAACACGTGTAAGACGTATGAATAAAAATGAATGAAATATTATGAGTGTTAACTAAATATATCCTCTCGTTTTAGAATGATTACAAAGAATTTACATGAAAATTCACTTTTATTGAACTAAATTGTGACAATCTGCACATCTTAGAAAATATATATTTTAAATGTATATACGTTAAGATTATATATATATATATATATATATATATATATATATATATATATATATATAATCTTAACGTATATATATATATATATATATATATATATATATATATATATATATATGTATATAAACTAAATAAATTAAATGATGGTTTAAAAACACAAAAAATTAAATAACATTTATCTAATAATTAGAATAAAAAAATGCGAAATTAATTATTCTACATAATTCTTCATAATTTTTTTTTAACCAAGTAAGATCTGTGACTTACTTGTGGTTTCATTAAATACTTTTACATGCAAAATCCCATCCCGCATTTTGCTAATTCATGCCCTCTGATGAGAAGGAGAGTATTTCTTCGAAACTCCGTGGATTAAGGACTATCCACTTTTCTTGTGCTTCCTTTTTTAAAATTAAATATGTTTTTAACTCTTTTTCAAGATGTTTTTTTAACATGTTTTATTAATCATTTGTTCATATATATATATATGCATATATATATTGTATAAAATATATAAATAAATATATGTAAACATATAAATATATATATATATATTGTATTATATTATATTGCGACGATTACAATAATGTTTGAAATTAAATTATAAATATAGAACATACAAAAAGGTGTTATATTTTCACGGGTGCAGATTTATTGGCGATTAGTTTGAGAATGGGAAATAATTAAGAATGTGGGTCACGTGCCCTCTATATTTCGTCTCGTATATTTATTAATATATCTCTCAGTAACAGTGTGAAGTTTGTTATTCTTTCCTGCAAAATCAATCATGAACACACAGCCAATTACGTAATCAGTCTGCATTGTTTAAGAAACAATAAATTCCAATCGATTTCATAGGTAACGTATTATATCTATTAAAACATTCTTTTCAATAATTGCCACCGAATCAGCAGCAATTTTTCTTATAATATAATATATATATACTAATCTAATAAATCACCCAGTTTATTAAAATTTGAATTGTCAAATGGTATCATAATTCACTCGATTAATTTTTAATAGAATTGCATCGATATAGGCATTAACTATATCCTTCAAATGATAAAAAAAAACACACGATAACCCTAACTTTCCAAATAATCATTTAATTTTGTAATTATAATAATTATTTACTTATTACTTTTATTCAACTACATTGCTCGATGAAATAATAATACTAATATACATTTATTCTTTCGATAATATTATGATTCATAAAATAGTTTTAGCGATAAAATTAAATATTAATTTCAATCGTAATCAGCCTAATATAAATATTATTTTCAATTTTTCCATCGTATTAAATAATATCAGCTACAGCTATATATCTACAAAAGTGACACTTTTCAACCTATACACTCAACAAATATTTGATCTACCGGCTTGAAATTGGGAATATAGGATATTCAGACATGTGGAAATCCTTTTAATTGTTTTTTCCTCCAGAAAAAAGTTTTCTAAGTTGGTACTTGTGGTCATTGGATTTTTATCTGATTTTTAGCTGTTTCATGAGGTTTGAAAACGCTTTTTAAATCATGACAAGCTGGTCAAATGGTTATCGTACTTTACTCACTGTCTTTAAGTTTTGGTTTGAATCTCAGCTCGAGTACTTTTTTTTTGCTTACAAAAAGCGAACTGTTTAGAAAAAAACATAATACTATATATATATATATATATATATATATATATATATATAATTCCTTAACATATAACTATATATATATATATATATATATATATATATATATATATATATATATGATAATTCCTTTAAAAAATTAAAGTAAAAAATACGAAAAGAAACTAAGACATGTGCATGCGAGTTTATGTTTTTTCTAAACAGTTCGCTTTTTGTAAGTAAAAAAAAAGTATATATACATAATCATCCACATACAGTACTGTTTCGCTATTTCACAGCTCATCAGTGCGGTTAGACAGGCAACTGCCTCAAGCAAGGATCAAAACCTGACCGGCCAAATGACAGTCAAGGCTTCTCACCATTACGCTATACGGTTGCTGTGATGTGGGTAATGAATTTAACGATGTTTAGTTTTGATATATATGTATATATGTATATATATAGAGAGAGTCTGTCTATTATGCAAAGATTATTGGTTACATTTGTGCATACATGTGTGTGTGTGTATATATATATATATATATACATATATACATATATATACATATATGTATATATGTATATATATATTTTGTGTACAGAAAGTTGTTAGTTGAGACAGATCATTGGTACCGTCGGTTTCAAGCCCGATAATAAGGCCCGTTTAAGGTATCCTTATCAAGCTCTCTTCAGCCAATATTCGTCTATCTTATAACTGGAAGTGTGAAGTATATATACCTCGCGGGCCTTATTATCGGGCTTGAAACCGACGGTACCAATGATCTGTCTCAACTAACAACTTTCTGTACACAAAATATAAAAATATAAGTACGCTCTTAAAATTTGGATTTTCCTTTTAATTGAGCACTCTGCTGGAATTCTTTTTCCAAAAAAAACTAATCATATATGTATATATATGTATATATATATGTGTATATATATATAGTGTGTGTGTGATTTAGTTTATCGTATTTAAAAGACACACCACGTTAAAAGGCTTATATCAACAGGCCTTGACAAAAAGCCTTTATGTCGTTGCTTGGTAACGCAAAGCATCTAGCAAATAGAACATGACAGCCGCCCACTTCAACGTCGTTATTTTTCGTCACCCCTCGCCCCTTTTCCGGCCGATCTCTCGCTTTTCTGTTTTAAATCCCCTTTACTCGCCTCATCTCCCCACATTTAAAACCTTTCAATAAATATAGAGAAACAACATCATTTCTTCCGTTTCGATTGCGCCCATAATTAAAGTCTTTATTTTATAACCCCAGCTTCGCGTTTAGCGAGTTTGATACCAGACACCTGAAGAAAGCCGGAGAGAAAAAACGGTCAAAACGTTATGAGCAGATCAACCATATTTAAAAAAATTGTAAAATATTTATGAACATCCATTATTTTCCAAGTACATCAAATGCTAAATCGATTTCGATGGCGTGGTTCTACATTCCGTCTTTATTATCAAAAGGCTTCATCGGGAACGAAGGAGAACATTTCATTATTGCTTATGGAAATCTACATGCATTATATTCCACGTCTTTATTGTATTGTTAGTAGTAACAATATTTGCACGTTTCCTTTTACTATGGAAAATCAATCTCTACAAGCGGGGAGTCAGAAATTACGCAATCACTAATCGCATATCTCTATAACAAGCAGTTAATTATTTGTTTATGACCAAAACAAAAAAAAATGTCCAAAATAAAAAAAAAATGTCCAAAATAGAAAAAAATGGTAAAAAAAAAAAGCAAAAAAAAACCCCCAAAAACATCCGATCTTCAAGTTAAAGACGCTAACCTCAATATAGTTTAAAATATCAACAACAAAAAAACTACGTAAATATATAAACGATAAAAACTAAGCAGTAAATCATCTATGGCATCATAGCGTAATGGATAAGACTCTCGACTGAAATAGATAAGGGTCGAGTCCTAATGACAGTAAAGCTACGCTGAAGAGGGATAGGGCCCCTAAACATCCATGCACGTAGATTTCTGTTATATATATATATATATATATATATATATATATATATATATATATATATATATATATATATATATATATTAATTGGATGGTTCCGTACCAAGACACTTGAAAATGTTATTACTACTTCCACAATATACATTGTTCATTTTTGGTTTTTTATAAATAATGCTTCCAGTATTTCTAATCTTTTAACGTTTGAATCTATATGGATGATTATTTTGAAAACACAAAAAATCTTCACAATTTGTTGGCGTCTTTTATTATAGCTAATCCGTCATCTAGAAAATCAGTTCTAATAAATAACAATCAACACCATTAAAAAATGTAGAAAATAAGTTCTAATAAATAACAATCAACACCATTAAAAAATGTAGAAAATAAGTTCTAATAAATAACAATCAACACCATTAAAAATGTAGAAAATAAGTTCTAATAAATAACAATCAACACCATTAAAAAATGTAGAAAATAAGTTCTAATAAATAACAATCAACACCATTAAAAAATGTAGAAAATAAGTTCTAATAAATAACAATCAACACCATTAAAAAATGTAGAAAATAAGTTCTAATAAATAACAATCAACACCATTAAAAAATGTAGAAAATAAGTTCTAATAAATAACAATCAACACCATTAAAAAATGTAGAAAATAAGTTCTAATAAATAACAATCAACACCATTAAAAAATGTAGAAAATTAGTTCTAATAAATAACAATCAACACCATTACAAAATGTAGAAAATAAGTTCTAATAAATAACAATCAACACCATTAAAAAATGTAGAAAATAAGTTCTAATAAATAACAATCAACACCATTAAAAAATGTAGAAAATAAGTTCTAATAAATAACAATCAACACCATTAAAAATGTAGAAAATAAGTTCTAATAAATAACAATCAACACCATTAAAAATGTAGAAAATAAGTTCTAATAAATAACAATCAGCACCATTATAAAATGTAGAAAATAAGTTCTAATAAATAACAATCAACACCATTAAAAATGTAGAAAATAAGTTCTAATAAATAACAATCAACACCATTAAAAAATGTAGAAAATAAGTTCTAATAAATAACAATCAACACCATTAAAAAATGTAGAAAATAAGTTCTAATAAATAACAATCAACACCATTAAAAAATGTAGAAAATAAGTTCTAATAAATAACAATCAACACCATTAAAAAATGTAGAAAATAAGTTCTAATAAATAACAATCAACACCATTAAAAATGTAGAAAATAAGTTCTAATAAATAACAATCAACACCATTAAAAAATGTAGAAAATAAGTTCTAATAAATAACAATCAACACCATTAAAAAATGTAGAAAATAAGTTCTAATAAATAACAATCAACACCATTAAAAAATGTAGAAAATAAGTTCTAATAAATAACAATCAACACCATTAAAAAATGTAGAAAATAAGTTCTAATAAATAACAATCAACACCATTAAAAATGTAGAAAATAAGTTCTAATAAATAACAATCAACACCATTAAAAAATGTAGAAAATAAGTTCTAATAAATAACAATCAACACCATTAAAAAATGTAGAAAATAAGTTCTAATAAATAACAATCAACACCATTAAAAAATGTAGAAAATAAGTTCTAATAAATAACAATCAACACCATTAAAAAATGTAGAAAATAAGTTCTAATAAATAAAATCAACACCATTAAAAATGTAGAAAATAAGTTCTAATAAATAACAATCAACACCATTAAAAAATGTAGAAAATAAGTTCTAATAAATAAATATCAACACCATTAAAAATGTAGAAAATAAGTTCTAATAAATAACAATCAACACCATTAAAAAATGTAGAAAATAAGTTCTAATAAATAACAATCAACACCATTAAAAAATGTAGAAAATAAGTTCTAATAAATAACAATCAACACCATTAAAAAATGTAGAAAATAAGTTCTAATAAATAACAATCAACACCATTAAAAAATGTAGAAAATAAGTTCTAATAAATAACAATCAACACCATTAAAAAATGTAGAAAATAAGTTCTAATAAATAACAATCAACACCATTAAAAAATGTAGAAAATAAGTTCTAATAAATAACAATCAACACCATTAAAAAATGTAGAAAATAAGTTCTAATAAATAACAATCAACACCATTAAAAAATGTAGAAAATAAGTTCTAATAAATAACAATCAACACCATTAAAAAATGTAGAAAATAAGTTCTAATAAATAACAATCAACACCATTAAAAAATGTAGAAAATAAGTTCTAATAAATAACAATCAACACCATTAAAAAATGTAGAAAAAAAGTTCTAATAAATAACAATCAACACCATTAAAAAATGTAGAAAATCAGTTCTAATAAATAACAATCAACACCATTAAAAAATGTAGAAAATAAGTTCTAATAAATAACAATCAACACCATTAAAAAATGTAGAAAATAAGTTCTAATAAATAACAATCAACACCATTAAAAAATGTAGAAAATAAGTTCTAATAAATAACAATCAACACCATTAAAAAATGTAGAAAATAAGTTCTAATAAATAACAATCAACACCATTAAAAAATGTAGAAAATAAGTTCTAATAAATAACAATCAACACCATTAAAAAATGTAGAAAATAAGTTCTAATAAATAACAATCAACACCATTAAAAAATGTAGAAAATAAGTTCTAATAAATAACAATCAACACCATTAAAAAATGTAGAAAATAAGTTCTAATAAATAACAATCAACACCATTAAAAAATGTAGAAAATAAGTTCTAATAAATAACAATCAACACCATTAAAAAATGTAGAAAATAAGTTCTAATAAATAACAATCAACACCATTAAAAATGTAGAAAATAAGTTCTAATAAATAACAATCAACACCATTAAAAAATGTAGAAAATAAGTTCTAATAAATAACAATCAACACCATTAAAAAATGTAGAAAATAAGTTCTAATAAATAACAATCAACACCATTAAAAAATGTAGAAAATAAGTTCTAATAAATAACAATCAACACCATTAAAAAATGTAGAAAATAAGTTCTAATAAATAACAATCAACACCATTAAAAAATGTAGAAAATAAGTTCTAATAAATAACAATCAACACCATTAAAAAATGTAGAAAATAAGTTCTAATAAATAACAATCAACACCATTACAAAATGTAGAAAATCAGTTCTAATAAATAACAATCAACACCATTAAAAAATGTAGAAAATAAGTTCTAATAAATAACAATCAACACCATTAAAAAATGTAGAAAATAAGTTCTAATAAATAACAATCAACACCATTAAAAAATGTAGAAAATAAGTTCTAATAAATAACAATCAACACCATTAAAAATGTAGAAAATAAGTTCTAATAAATAACAATCAACACCATTAAAAAATGTAGAAAATAAGTTCTAATAAATAACAATCAACACCATTAAAAAATGTAGAAAATAAGTTCTAATAAATAACAATCAACACCATTAAAAAATGTAGAAAATAAGTTCTAATAAATAACAATCAACACCATTAAAAAATGTAGAAAATAAGTTCTAATAAATAACAATCAACACCATTAAAAAATGTAGAAAATAAGTTCTAATAAATAACAATCAACACCATTAAAAAATGTAGAAAATAAGTTCTAATAAATAACAATCAACACCATTAAAAAATGTAGAAAATAAGTTCTAATAAATAACAATCAACACCATTAAAAAATGTAGAAAATAAGTTCTAATAAATAACAATCAACACCATTAAAAAATGTAGAAAATAAGTTCTAATAAATAACAATCAACACCATTAAAAAATGTAGAAAATAAGTTCTAATAAATAACAATCAACACCATTAAAAAATGTAGAAAATCAGTTCTAATAAATAACAATCAACACCATTAAAAAATGTAGAAAATAAGTTCTAATAAATAACAATCAACACCATTAAAAAATGTAGAAAATAAGTTCTAATAAATAACAATCAACACCATTAAAAAATGTAGAAAATAAGTTCTAATAAAAAACAATCAACACCATTAAAAAATGTAGAAAATAAGTTCTAATAAATAACAACCAACACCATTAAAAAATGTAGAAAATAAGTTCTAATAAATAACAATCAACACCATTAAAAAATGTAGAAAATAAGTTCTAATAAATAACAATCAACACCATTAAAAATGTAGAAAATAAGTTCTAATAAATAACAATCAACACCATTAAAAAATGTAGAAAATAAGTTCTAATAAATAACAATCAACACCATTAAAAAATGTAGAAAATAAGTTCTAATAAATAACAATCAACACCATTAAAAAATGTAGAAAATAAGTTCTAATAAATAACAATCAACACCATTAAAAAATGTAGAAAATTAGTTCTAATAAATAACAATCAACACCATTAAAAAATGTAGAAAATAAGTTCTAATAAATAACAATCAACACCATTAAAAAATGTAGAAAATAAGTTCTAATAAATAACAATCAACACCATTAAAAAATGTAGAAAATAAGTTCTAATAAATAACAATCAACACCATTAAAAATGTAGAAAATAAGTTCTAATAAATAACAATCAACACCATTAAAAATGTAGAAAATAAGTTCTAATAAATAACAATCAGCACCATTATAAAATGTAGAAAATAAGTTCTAATAAATAACAATCAACACCATTAAAAATGTAGAAAATAAGTTCTAATAAATAACAATCAACACCATTAAAAAATGTAGAAAATAAGTTCTAATAAATAACAATCAACACCATTAAAAATGTAGAAAATAAGTTCTAATAAATAACAATCAACACCATTAAAAAATGTAGAAAATAAGTTCTAATAAATAACAATCAACACCATTAAAAAATGTAGAAAATAAGTTCTAATAAATAACAATCAACACCATTAAAAAATGTAGAAAATAAGTTCTAATAAATAACAATCAACACCATTAAAAAATGTAGAAAATAAGTTCTAATAAATAACAATCAACACCATTAAAAATGTAGAAAATAAGTTCTAATAAATAACAATCAACACCATTAAAAAATGTAGAAAATAAGTTCTAATAAATAACAATCAACACCATTAAAAAATGTAGAAAATAAGTTCTAATAAATAACAATCAACACCATTAAAAAATGTAGAAAATAAGTTCCAATAAATAACAATCAACACCATTAAAAAATGTAGAAAATAAGTTCTAATAAATAACAATCAACACCATTAAAAAATGTAGAAAATAAGTTCTAATAAATAACAATCAACACCATTAAAAAATGTAGAAAATAAGTTCTAATAAATAAATATCAACACCATTAAAAATGTAGAAAATAAGTTCTAATAAATAACAATCAACACCATTAAAAAATGTAGAAAATAAGTTCTAATAAATAACAATCAACACCATTAAAAAATGTAGAAAATAAGTTCTAATAAATAACAATCAACACCATTAAAAAATGTAGAAAATAAGTTCTAATAAATAACAATCAACACCATTAAAAAATGTAGAAAATAAGTTCTAATAAATAACAATCAACACCATTAAAAAATGTAGAAAATAAGTTCTAATAAATAACAATCAACACCATTAAAAAATGTAGAAAATAAGTTCTAATAAATAACAATCAACACCATTAAAAAATGTAGAAAATAAGTTCTAATAAATAACAATCAACACCATTAAAAAATGTAGAAAATAAGTTCTAATAAATAACAATCAACACCATTAAAAAATGTAGAAAATAAGTTCTAATAAATAACAATCAACACCATTAAAAAATGTAGAAAATAAGTTCTAATAAATAACAATCAACACCATTAAAAAATGTAGAAAAAAAGTTCTAATAAATAACAATCAACACCATTAAAAAATGTAGAAAATAAGTTCTAATAAATAACAATCAACACCATTAAAAAATGTAGAAAATAAGTTCTAATAAATAACAATCAACACCATTAAAAAATGTAGAAAATAAGTTCTAATAAATAACAATCAACACCATTAAAAAATGTAGAAAATAAGTTCTAATAAATAACAATCAACACCATTAAAAAATGTAGAAAATAAGTTCTAATAAATAACAATCAACACCATTAAAAAATGTAGAAAATAAGTTCTAATAAATAACAATCAACACCATTAAAAAATGTAGAAAATAAGTTCTAATAAATAACAATCAACACCATTAAAAAATGTAGAAAATAAGTTCTAATAAATAACAATCAACACCATTAAAAAATGTAGAAAATAAGTTCTAATAAATAACAATCAACACCATTAAAAAATGTAGAAAATCAGTTCTAATAAATAACAATCAACACCATTAAAAAATGTAGAAAATAAGTTCTAATAAATAACAATCAACACCATTAAAAAATGTAGAAAATAAGTTCTAATAAATAACAATCAACACCATTAAAAAATGTAGAAAATAAGTTCTAATAAATAACAATCAACACCATTAAAAATGTAGAAAATCAGTTCTAATAAATAACAATCAACACCATTAAAAATGTAGAAAATAAGTTCTAATAAATAACAATCAACACCATTAAAAAATGTAGAAAATAAGTTCTAATAAATAACAATCAACACCATTAAAAAATGTAGAAAATAAGTTCTAATAAATAACAATCAACACCATTAAAAAATGTAGAAAATAAGTTCTAATAAATAACAATCAACACCATTAAAAAATGTAGAAAATAAGTTCTAATAAATAACAATCAACACCATTATAAAATGTAGAAAATAAGTTCTAATAAATAACAATCAACACCATTAAAAAATGTAGAAAATAAGTTCTAATAAATAACAATCAACACCATTAAAAAATGTAGAAAATAAGTTCTAATAAATAACAATCAACACCATTAAAAAATGTAGAAAATAAGTTCTAATAAATAACAATCAACACCATTAAAAAATGTAGAAAATAAGTTCTAATAAATAACAATCAACACCATTAAATATGTAGAAAATAAGTTCTAATAAATAACAATCAACACCATTAAAAAATGTAGAAAATAAGTTCTAATCAATAACAATCAACACCATTAAAAAATGTAGAAAATAAGTTCTAATAAATAACAATCAACACCATTAAAAAATGTAGAAAATAAGTTCTAATAAATTACAACCAACACCATTAAAAAATGTAGAAAATAAGTTCTAATAAATAACAATCAACACCATTAAAAAATGTAGAAAATAAGTTCTAATAAATAACAATCAACACCATTAAAAAATGTAGAAAATAAGTTCTAATAAATAACAATCAACACCATTAAAAAATGTAGAAAATAAGTTCTAATAAATAACAATCAACACCATTAAAAAATGTAGAAAATCAGTTCTAATAAATAACAATCAACACCATTAAAAAATGTAGAAAATAAGTTCTAATAAATAACAATCAACACCATTAAAAAATGTAGAAAATAAGTTCTAATAAATAACAATCAACACCATTATAAAATGTAGAAAATAAGTTCTAATAAATAACTATCAACACCATTAAAAATGTAGAAAATAAGTTCTAATAAATAACAATCAACACCATTAAAAAATGTAGAAAATAAGTTCTAATAAATAACAATCAACACCATTAAAAAATGTAGAAAATAAGTTCTAATAAATAACAATCAACACCATTAAAAATGTAGAAAATAAGTTCTAATAAATAACAATCAGCACCATTATAAAATGTAGAAAATAAGTTCTAATAAATAACAATCAACACCATTAAAAATGTAGAAAATAAGTTCTAATAAATAACAATCAACACCATTAGAAAATGTAGAAAATAAGTTCTAATAAATAACAATCAACACCATTAAAAAATGTAGAAAATAAGTTCTAATAAATAACAATCAACACCATTAAAAAATGTAGAAAATAAGTTCTAATAAATAACAATCAACACCATTAAAAAATTTAGAAAATAAGTTCTAATAAATAACAATCAACACCATTAAAAAATGTAGAAAATAAGTTCTAATAAATAACAATCAACACCATTAAAAAATGTAGAAAATAAGTTCTAATAAATAACAATCAACACCATTAAAAAATGTAGAAAATAAGTTCTAATAAATAACAATCAACACCATTAAAAAATGTAGAAAATAAGTTCTAATAAATAACAATCAACACCATTAAAAAATGTAGAAAATAAGTTCTAATAAATAACAATCAACACCATTAAAAATGTAGAAAATAAGTTCTAATAAATAACAATCAACACCATTAAAAAATGTAGAAAATAAGTTCTAATAAATAACAATCAACACCATTAAAAAATGTAGAAAATAAGTTCTAATAAATAACAATCAACACCATTAAAAAATGTAGAAAATAAGTTCTAATAAATAACAATCAACACCATTAAAAAATGTAGAAAATAAGTTCTAATAAATAACAATCAACACCATTAAAAAATGTAGAAAATAAGTTCTAATAAATAACAATCAACACCATTAAAAAATGTAGAAAATAAGTACTAATAAATAACAATCAACACCATTAAAAAATGTAGAAAATAAGTTCTAATAAATAACAATCAACACCATTAAAAAATGTAGAAAATAAGTTCTAATAAATAACAATCAACACCATTAAAAAATGTAGAAAATAAGTTCTAATAAATAACAATCAACACCATTAAAAAATGTAGAAAATAAGTTCTAATAAATAACAATCAACACCATTAAAAAATGTAGAAAATAAGTTCTAATAAATAACAATCAACACCATTAAAAAATGTAGAAAATCAGTTCTAATAAATAACAATCAACACCATTAAAAAATGTAGAAAATAAGTTCTAATAAATAACAATCAACACCATTAAAAAATGTAGAAAATAAGTTCTAATAAATAACAATCAACACCATTAAAAAATGTAGAAAATGAGTTCTAATAAATTACAATCAACACCATTAAAAAATGTAGAAAATAAGTTCTAATAAATAACAATCAACACCATTAAAAAATGTAGAAAATAAGTTCTAATAAATAACAATCAACACCATTATAAAATGTAGAAAATCAGTTCTAATAAATAACAATCAACACCATTAAAAAATGTAGAAAATAAGTTCTAATAAACACCATTAAAAATGTAGAAAATAAGTTCTAATAAATAACAATCAACACCATTAAAAAATGTAGAAAATAAGTTCTAATAAATAACAATCAACACCATTAAAAAATGTAGAAAATAAGTTCTAATAAATAACAATCAACACCATTAAAAAATGTAGAAAATAAGTTCTAATAAATAACAATCAACACCATTAAAAATGTAGAAAATAAGTTCTAATAAATAACAATCAACACCATTAAAAAATGTAGAAAATAAGTTCTAATAAATAACAATCAACACCATTAAAAAATGTAGAAAATAAGTTCTAATAAATAACAATCAACACCATTAAAAAATGTAGAAAATAAGTTCTAATAAATAACAATCAACACCATTAAAAAATGTAGAAAATAAGTTCTAATAAATAACAATCAACACCATTAAAAAATGTAGAAAATCAGTTTTATTAAATAACAATAACCAATGGATAAAAACTAAAATTACAAATTCGTTTGATTTGGCGATGGGTGCTAGGGATTCTGCAGAGGCATCAGATCTTGTGGGATTATTCATTCTATATAAACTCACAAGCATATTTGATACTACGGATATCAGCCTATATAGAGATGACGGATTAGCTATAACAAAAGACTCCAACAAAGTAAAGGGAGATAACTTTAAGAAAATCATACACAAGGAAATGAAAAAATTAGGCCTAAAAATAGACGTATCAGCTTACATAAAAATAGCAAACTTCCTGGACATCACGTTAAATTTAGATAAAAACACGTATGAACCCTACTTAAAAGATAACGCTACTCTAATATACGTAAACTCTAAGTCCAATCACCCACCATCAATTATACAACAGATTCTTAACTCGATCGTAAGTAGACTCAGTAATAACTCAATAGATGAAAATGCATTTATCAGGTCAACCAATATCTATGAAACAGCCCTAAAAAATAGTGAATATAAAATATTGATATTAAATACAAGCAACAAAACACCAACAACTATAATAAAATTAAAAATAGAAGAAAAAGAAATATAATCTGGTATACGGCCCCATACAATCAAATGTTAAAAACAAAACTTGGCAATAAATTTCTAGATCTTATCAAAAAGAACTTTCCCGCAACTAACCCCTTACACAAAATTTTCAATAAAAATACCCTAAAGTTATCCTACAACTGCTGAGAACATTTAGAGATGATAATTAAAGCACATAATAACAAAATATTAAACAAAAACAGTGTAAACAACAGCAACAACAAAATAAACAATAAAAAAGTAGACACCATGACAAAAATAAAACTAACACAAAAGACACATATATAACTAGCATAAAAAATAATAATAATAATAATAATAATAATAATAATAATAATAATAATAATAATAATAATAATAATAATAATAATAATAATAATAAACCAACTCCGGACAACAACAACCATGCTAGAAATAAAAAATAAAAATACTAATAACGAACAAGATAAATGCAACTGTAGACACCGCACACTTTGCCCACTTCAAAACAAATGTCTAACCAAAAGCGTAGTTTACCAGGCTACAATATTTGCAAAAGAAAACCCGAATAACAAGAAATATTACGTAGGTATGACTTCCTTGGATTTCAAAACTCGATATTATGACCACAAAAGTACATTCAACAATAAAAACACCGTATGAAAACAACACTAGCAAATAAAAACTGGGAACTCAAGGAAAGCGGCCGTTCGCCGGTAGTTTAATGGAAAATAGCACTACCACCAAACACCTGTAGAGACCTAGACGACCCATGTAGATTATCCCTTCATGAAAAATTTGCTATCCTCTACTTTAAAGAACCCCAACAGCTATTAAACTGTAGGAGAGAAATAGCGAACAACTGTGTTCACAGGATCAAATTTAGATAGAGATTCAAAATAACTTTAAAACTAACAAAACCAATAGAAAATAAACAAATAAATATATAAAATAAATAAACATGCATATACATAAACTATCATACATATATATATGTATGTATGTATGTATATATATATATATATATTTATATATATATATATATTTATATATATATATATATATATATTAAAACTAGCATAAAAATTTAAAAAAACATAATCTAGATTTAAAACAGGTCAAGACACTAGATATCCAGGCTAAATAGAGCGCAGACAAAGAATCAGGTCAACCAGGGGTCAAATGGGCCTTTGTCCTATGAGTGCATGTTCATTGGCTGATAAGAATGGCACGGTAGATACTAGAAAGCTGATTGGCTTACTAAAATCTCAATAGAAGATGCGTATATAAAAACGACAGACAACCACAACATTCGCGCATAAGCCTGAAGAATCCTAGAGTGGATGAAACGCGGAATATTCAGTGTAACTTAATCGCCGTATATATTTTATAAATTACTATATATATATATATATATATTAGTGTTGGGAAGATTAAACAGAATCGGAATCGGGAATCAGAAAAATTGGAGCTTTTTGGGGTATCGGAATCGGAAAAATTTGAGCCGATACGAAAACCGATTCCTTAAATTATCTTTTTTATTTGATTTTGGTTTAAGAAACATCTTCCACTGTTTGTAGTAATAATCAAATAATGAATATTTATTGATTTAAACTTCCAATAAGACTAAAATCTCTAGATCACCTCATCACAAGTTTTTACGCTTGAGAAAATATAGGCGCATTTAAGATGTGTGTTTTACAGTAATCGGGACAAAACTTTTTATAGTTAAATATTTAAAGTTTAATAAGAATCGGAATCGAGATCGGTAATTGTATTGAAATCGAGAATTTAGTACAAAACCGTATATATATATATATATATATATATATATATATATATATATATATATATATATATATATATATATATATATTGACTTACTTGTTGCTTCATCAAATACTTTTGTATGCAAAATCCGACCCCGCAGTTTGATAATTCCTACCCTCTGATTAGAAGGAAAGTATTTCTTCGAAACTCCGCGGATTAAGGACTATCCACTTATCAAGTGTTTCCTTTTCAGATTAAATATGTTTTTAACTCTTTTTCAAGTGTTTTTTAACATGTTTTATTAACTGTTTGCTCCTATTATAAGCTCTATATCCTATTTGGTTTTATCGAGCTTTTACATCTGGTTGTGATTACTTTATAAATATTAATTCTTTAATATTTATAATATACTTTAGTTTTACCATCTTGGATCATTTTGGTAAATTTAATTGTAATTTTTTTATTTTATTTTATTTTATTATATATATATATATATATATATATTGTGATTGTGTCGCATATATATATATACATATATTTACACACACATATATATATATGTGTGGGGCGCACACACACACACACAAACACACTCACACACACACACACACACACACACATATATATATATATATATATATATATATATATATATACATACGGTAAAATCATGTCGACACACCACTTCTCGCCAGATTTTGGAAGACTAGGCGCTGTATGTACCGTACCGAGTAGTAGAAAATTCCAGGTTGGTATCTGGGGTCGCATTAATTCAGTTATAGTCAGCTGTATGAATAGATGTCTTTTGGGATGCGACTAGCTTCCATCATGCACTCATGACCAAGTCAACACAAACGTCTCTGAGTTAGAATGTCAAACATGCTTGGTATGTCAGCCTGGGACAAGACAACTGTGTTTATGACTCGATCCTGCCAGGAGATGCCTAAAAGATATCTGAGGTTGCGAATGTGGAAAGCATTCTGTTTTCATTCTTGGTGTGAGTACAAAGTCCAGGACTCACTACCATAAAGAAGAGTACTCTGCATGTAGACCGTGTGTACTCCCATCTTTGTGTTTAGTGTAAGCAAGGTGTTGTCCTACACTCTCTTAGCTAGAGGGACTATGGTAATGGCTGTTTTGCTTATTCTTATGTTGAGTTCTGCGTCCAGAGATAAGTTGCTGATGATGGTGGATTCGAGGTATGTGAACTTGTCTTCCACCTGCAGGGTGTTATCGCCAATAGTGATTTTAGGGGTGGTGTTGATATCTTGGCTCATGATGTTGGTTTTCTTCAGACTGATGGTGAGGGGAAACTCTGTGCTTGCGTTTATAAAGCAGGAGATGAGTTGTTGAAGACTTTCCTCAGGATGAGCAACGAAAGCTTCATCTGCGAAGTGCATCTTTCTAAGGAGCAGTTGATGCACCCTTGTCTTCGCTCTGAGACGGGCGAGGTTAAATAGGTTACTGTCGCTTCTACCGTGGAAAAGAATGCCGTCGTCTGACTCGCGGAATGCATAGAGCAGGAGCAAAAAGAAGTATATGCCAAAGAGTGTAGGCGCCAAGATGCAGCTTTGCTTCACGCCGCACTTGATTGGGAAGAGGTCCGAGGAAGATCCATTGCACTGAACGGTGCCCATCATGCCATCATGGAATGATATTATAACCTTAAGGAGTTTGCGGGGCATCCAATCCTGAGAAAGAGGGTGAAAATACCCGATCTATTGACCAAATCAAATGACTTGTTCAGATCGATGAAGGTGATATATATATATATATATATATATATATATATATATGTATATATATATATATATATATATATATATATATATTTCAGAGGTAAAATAACTAATGAAGTTTTAACGAGGTTAATACAAGAGTGCTCAATACCAAAGTAGGGCAAGATATACTTTTTATTTGCATAAGCATTAATATGTCGCTACACATTTATGAACATGTTTCGGTCAGCCAGTTACAAGTAACTAGAGACCTTCTCAGATGATATAGCTTATACAAAAGCTTAGTCCGTAACTTTATTAGATTATTAAATTATTAGATTACGCACTAAGCTTTCATATAAGCAATATCGCATGGAGAAGTCTCTAGTTATTTGTAACTGGCTGACCAAAACATGCTCATAAATTGTAGAAAGAGAAAATAATAGCGGATTTGAGAAGTCTTCTAGTCTGGTAGAGGGAGCCTATTTTTAACTTTGATCGGTTCAAGACTAATATCGTTAGGCATCCCTTGTCTTTGCAATAGTCATCTTTTGTTCTTTTAAACTATTTACATTAAGTGGCTTCAGCTCTTATTCTATTTTGAAAAAAAAAAAAAACAACAAAAAACGCTGGGAATGAATGAACGCATATAATCTATTGTGCTTTAATTATTGATTATTTTACCGACAGACAAAGCATTTACTAAGAATGTGGAGACGCAAACTTTAATGAGTTTGCTGATCTTTTGTGATAAACACGAACAGATCTGCAAGATTATGTCATTTAATATAACAAAATCAGAAAACAAAAATAATAGCAAATAAACTAAATTAAAAATGGCGTCAGGTCTCTTTTTTCTTGTCTTCAAAGTTGTCATGAGTGAAAGCTTTAGTTAATAACCTCAACGACCGGAAGTTTAAAGATTCCTCAGAGCAATGAATACGCATGCGCGTCTCCTCTTATAAATATTCATATGGAAAACCGGAATCGAGTTGTTAACACATGCTTATGTCATTTGAGCATGCACCATCGTTCTCCCCGGCACTCTTCCCCATCTGTCTCGCATAAACGCTTACACACACGCGTGCGTGTGCGCGCGCGCACACACATACACATATAGGTACATGTACACGTACACAAAAAAAAAAAAAAAATACATCTCCATTCTATCGGATTCGGTCTAATGTTATTTTGCTTCTTTTTTTTTTTTTTTTTTGCTAATGCATCACCGTTTATCAAGATGCAAAAGTCACTCGAGGATAAGTGTTAATGGTATTGCTTAGTCGGCGTATTTCAAATTGAAAACACTACACTATTTACAATTTCAGTTTTTAGTCACACGGTTGCAATTATCAAAGCAATCATAGTCACATTCCAAAACTCAACCTCTATCCATACTCCCTCACCTCTATCACCTTACTAATCTAGGTTATAATTTTTATTATTTCCTATTCTAATTTCGCACCACAGAATAATGTTGTTATAGCTGTATACAGCCTTGGATTACCTTTGGGTTTCTGACGTCAGATTTTTCATCAGTGTGTCTGGCCGAAGCCTTACCTATAACTGGATGGTGAAAGTTTTCCTTCTCTTAGATGAGTTGTCTTCACAGACTGATGAAGCTCATCTCCGCTAAGCACTAATTTCCCTCACCAGTTAACCCATCTTCACCCCTTCTGTGGTTACTCGCAGTTTCAACGGGTATATACGTGAGTCAGATATTATAGAAGACAAATGCCGTGGGGAGGGGCATTTTATAGAATTTTAGAGCCGGTCTCCATTGCCAGTTTCGACAATGCTCACTTTTGAACTAATTTAACGATTTATTGCTCTGGATTTTTTAAAATCAGGTATGGTTGTTTTATTTGAATTAATCGGACTAATGTTCTCAGCTTGACATCATTTTGTAATAAAAGCTATATCTATCACACATATCTACGATTTCCCTCCTTCTATAATAGTTTCAATGTATAACCCTTTTCTCTCTCATGCCCAATTATTTCGCTCCCAATGTAGTTATCGCTAGATGTCACATCGTTAATATCTGTTCCGTCTGCCTGCTTCCCACCTGACTACAACTTGGATGGCTTCAAGTCCAACGTTAACAAATTCCTAATGAACCGCTCCCTTAAGTAAACACTTCATCAAATCTCCACACTAACGTAATTTACTTGCAATAACCCTTATCCCTGAGTGGCTTCCGGGTCTTGATAAATAATGACCACTGTGTAAAAAAAAAAATGCTACCAAGCATCTTCTCTTCTCTTCTGATGAGAAGCATTAGGCTTCGAAATACAATGGTATAAAGTTTTACTTATCCTACACTGCTAATTGATGTAACGTCTATATTGAATAAATGAATAAATCTATATGCATTAGTATATATTTTCATATTGTCGTTCCGAGTCCGATACAATTACCGATTCCGTACTAAATTCTCGTTTCCGATACAATTACCGATTCCACTTCTTTAGAAATTTCTAAATATTTATTTTATGTTATTTTTCTCCGATTACCGTAGAAACACATACTAAACGTGCAGATATTTTCTTAAACGTAAACATAAACACTTGTGGGGGGGGGTCATCTTTATATTTTAGTTTTACGTAAACAAATGACAAAAGAATCGTTTTTGCCATCGGAAAATATGGACATTTTTTTCCGATTCCGCAACAGATTCCGATGCTCCATAAAGTTTTTTTTTTTTCATATTTATTAAATTCTTAATGTCCTAAGCTAGATGTCACATTTTGCTATATCTGTAACCTAGCGCACTTCTCTTCTGATGAGAAGCGTTAAGCTTCGAAATGCCTAGGTATAAAGAGCAACTATAATCCCTCTCCTTATTCATGCTTTTTTCTAATTGGACTGACAAATAAATTCATATATATTTATATTTATTTTGTTGTGTCAATAATTTCTTTATATATATATATATATATATATATATATATATATATATATATATATATATATATATATATATAAAATAAAATAAAAATTGCAATAAAATTTACCAAAATGATCCAAGATGATAAAACTAAAGTATATTATAAATATTAAAGAATTAATATTTATAAATTAATCTCAACCAGATGTAAAAGCTCGATAAATAGGAAATAGAGCTAATAATAAGGCAAGCAGTTAATAAAACATTTTAAAAAACACTTTGAACAAGAGTTAAATGTGGATAGTCCTTAATCCTCGGAGTTTCGAAGAAATGCTTTCCTTCTCATCATTTTAAACTCTTTTTCAACGTGTTTGTAAACATGTTTTATTAACTATTTTGCTCTTATATATATATATATATATATATATATATATATATATATATGATGAAAATAATGGAAATAGTATTCCGACAAAATAGAGAAAATAAAAAAGGAGCAAACCGTATTATGTGTTCACCAACGTTTCGTCTTTATTTCGAGACTTCCTCTGGGTGAATGAAATTAAGAAACCAAAAAATATACCAGTACAAAATATTTGAAAAAAGTTTCACGTGCAATTTTCCGTTTCTCTTAAATAGAACTGCGTCACACTGTGCATGTGAAACTTTTTCAAATATTTTGTACTGGTATATTTTTTGGTTTCTTAATTTCATTCACCCAGAGGAAGTCTCGAAATAAAGACGAAACGTTGGTGAACACATAATACGGTTTGTTCCTTTTTTATTTTCTCTCTCTCTCTCTCTCTCTCTCTCTCTCTCTCTCTCTATATATATATATATATATATATATATATATATATATATATATATATGTATATATGTGTGTGTGTGTATGTGTGTGCGTGTGTGTGTATATATGTGTGTGTGTTGCTTAATTTTATATTTTGTATAATTTCAATAAAAAATTCGATATTTTTTATTGAATTTTATAGTATGATCTATTTTAAATCAATTTCATTGCTAAGCCAGTTTTGAAGTAAAAAAAACAAAAAAAAAAAAACAACAAGAAAGAAGAAAAAAAATACAGATGTTGCATCCATATAGGAGCTGAATGTTTGTCCAAGGCGATTTAAACCTGGATTTGGCAGGCGTATTAGAACCTGCTCTGGCAGGCGATTCTAGGAAGTAGAAACATAGAGAATTATGTCATTTTTCTGTTGAGACAACGATTATGGTTCATTTTGAAAGGATGAGCGAGGACGCCGCTATTACGTGTTACGGTTAAAAACTTCTCTAAAAATAAAATTTTATTCCTGTTGTAAATCATGCTGATGATGACGACGACGACGACGACAATGATGATGATGATGTGTGCCAGAATTTTTATCCGTGTTATGGCCTTGTTTAGCTACCAAAGCACGGTCAAAACGTTGGGGTAGAGAATTTGTTTAATAACAAAAGGAAATCGCTGGCATTGATGTTCGGCCTTAGCAACCGAAAGCTCCGTCTGGGATTGTGGGGGGGGTATTTTCCAATCCTGCTCGGCAGGTATTTTCAGCGATAAAAAATGAATCGCAGGTACACATCTCACAGAATCGCCGGAAGGAAAACAGGCAAAGAGGAAGAGATAAGGGTTGTTATTTGTTCAATAAGATAATTTAGTGCCGCTTCACGTTATAGATGCGCCCACACACAAATAAGAACAAAGCGACCATTGTCCACGCGTAGATCCGTCACATCCTTGTTTGAAATAGATTCATTTTAGTATTACCTTGTTTGAAATAGATTCATTTTAGTATTACCTTAAAATAGGACTAGCAGGGAGACCCGACGTTGGCCAGCATTGAATGAAGATGAACGAATGCTCCACGCCCCCGATACATCTAATATATATATATATATATATATATATATATATATATATATATATATATATATAATAATTTATAAAATATATATGGCGATTAAGCTACACTGAATATTCCGCGTTTCATCCACTCTAGGACTCTTCAGGCTTATGCGCATAAGCCTGAAGAGTCCTAGAGTGAATGAAACGCGGAATATTCAGTGTAGCTTAATCGCCGTATATATTTTATAACTTACTAACTAGCTCTACCTACGTATTGAGCACTTTTAAAGTAAATACTTAAAGTTTACGCATAAATCTATACTTTCGTATATTAATTTTATATGAGTAAATTAAGTAGTTATATATATATATATATATATATATATATATATATATATATATATATATATATATATATTAGTGATGGGACGATTCAATATTTTTTTCCCGATTCCGATGCAATTACTGATTCCGTACTAAATTCCAGATTTCGATCCAATTACCGAATCCGATTGTTATGAAATCTCTATTAATTTAACTATAAGATCGTTATTTTCCGCGATTTTTAGTAAAAACATGTTAAATATTGCAGATATTTTCCTAAATATAAAATTACACTTGTGGAGAGTGATCTGTCGATTTTAGCTTTACTGATATTTTAAAATCAATAGATATTTATTATTTTATCATTATTACCAGCAATGGGATATTTTACTTTGTGTAAAGTCAAATAAAGAAAACAATTAAAAAATCGTTTTAGAATCGGAAAATAGGCGTCAATTTTTTCCAATTGCTGATTCTGATTAATTGTCCTAACGTTAATATATATATATATATATATATATATATATATATATATATATATATATATATATATACTAGCAAGGAGACAGGACGTTGTCCGGGATAAAATTACGATCAACGAATGTTCCACACTTTCAATATTTTTATTGTCATCGAAAGAAGTGAAATCAATATTTTTTTCAATCAAATCGATTGATTGCCTGCTCAAGTCGGGGATACACCATGGTGCACTGAGATTAAGCTTCACATGCTTCTCCGCAGTAGTGAGTCCACAATACATTGTAGTTTGCATTGCACTGTTTATTTTATAAAATTAATTTTATATAATGTCTTGAATTAAATTTTAACATGAAACAGGCAAGTATCATGATTCGATTGTGCCCTAAGCAGAAACATTCATTTCAAACGTGTCAATGTCGGATCAAGGAATCTGCTGTTGATTTCATACGTCAGGCCCTTCTGCTTGTGCGATGATAAAACTTCTCAAATGCACTTGGAGTGTCAGCCTGTAAAAGGGTTTTAAATTTGTTCAAAAGCGGACTTTTCTTTCTTAAATCGGATTTTTTCGATTATCGATTTTCGATACTTTCCTATAGAAAACCTATCCTAGAACACTTACAGACACATAAAGTATATTTGTGTGAAATTTCAAAAACTACAGACCAGCCGTTTCGACGTCCATAGGGAACAGACTGTCAAAACACACACACACACGCACACACACACACACACACACACACGCACACACACATTCACACACAAAGTGTCTTTTACATATAAGTAGAAATAAACATCGTTTTTTTTTTGTCAATCGTTATTTAACCATCGATAAAATTGGAGAAAGCAAAATAATTGAAGAAAACCTTGTAAAATATATTGTTCCCATTTACTTAACTTCCCACGAGGGCAGAGTTAGACACAAAGTCGGGTTATAATGTGAAGAAAATCCAGTTCCCCAAAAAGAGGTTTTCCGGATTAGAACAAAAAGAAAAATTTTCCTAGTCTAGATTGACGTCTCCTTCAGTGACTGAGAAGAGTTTCGACCAAGTGTAGCATCAGAACAGATACTACACTTTGTTGTTGATCTTCCAAATAGACTTGGTTATAGAAAGATATTTTTGTGTTAGCAGAGATAGAGGAAACTGAACCTTAAAAATCAGCCTTCCATTGAATTTCCTTGAGTGGCTTACAAATATAGAGAACTTTTTTCATGGTCGATCTCACGATCGTTATTGGAAGATGTTTCATTCTACCCCAACAAAATAACTCTGGTAACGGATTAACCTTACAATAACTAACCCGGACCATACGGTCCTCTTTCAACAAAAGTTTATTATTAATGAATGTGTTGTAGAGGGCGCTGGTGTTGTTTAGAAGCGTCTAATACGTATTGTGGCGTCGTTTGATACAACACAGCTTTGCGTCCCTGTGCCTGTTTTTCAAGTATTTTAATGAACTGTGATCTGACGAACTTGTAACGCTTATACCCCACGACATAAATACCCTTGACTAACCTGACAAACAACAAAATTCCACCTCTTCACCGTAGAGATCCCCAAATAACGGAAAACCTACTGTAATAAATTCTTCTCTCGAACTGCTAGACTTTGGAATTCCCGGTTTCCCTGACTGTATTTACATGAAAAAGTCGAAGTGTAATGTAAACATACATCTCGCCGCTAAACTCCCTACATAGTTTCCCTGCAGATTTAATCCCAAATAAGCATTAAGAATTTAAAGGATGGACTATAAGTTCGTGAAGTAAGATACGATATATGAAATCTCGAAGATTCAGATGAAAAAATGAAAACACGTTCGCGTTGAACTGAGTTTTGCAAAAGCATCGCATCATAATGCTTGTATCATTTTGAGAAAAATGTATTTAGTTAAAAGCAATACGAAAATTGAAGTTTTTGGCACAAATATTAATAAACTACAGAAGTACCAAATGTAATTTCGTTAAAAAATACAGGACTCCCCCCCCATCATTTATCTGTAAATGTACATGCGTAAGCGATATTTCTACAGTTTACGGATCGTGCTGAAATAATAATGCTCTTATTCAGAAATACATTTTAATATGTTAACTATTTGTAATTAAAACCGACAATTTAATAAACAAAAGACGGTTGCTTTTCTTTTACTTAACGACTTCATTAAAAATAAAATGATCAATTTTTCAACTGCACGTTTTTTTATCAATTTTCATTCAAAAATTATCAATACCCCCCCCCCCCGATATTATTCAATAAAAAAAAAATCATGAATTTTATTCTGTTCATATCACCATAATGGATTTATAGACAAAAGTTAAATCGCATGAACGAGAGAGATATCTACACGTTTCGGCTATTAAACACTATTTTTGTGATAATACAAGATGAAACAATAAATATTTCGCCATAAAGAAAACAACACTACCGCTTTATTTGAAAACTTTTATTGAAAAAATCAATTCAGATAACTGTATTATATAGTAAAGTTGAAATCTATTCAATGTAGTCGCCTTCAGCCTCAATCATCGCCTTGATACGAGTCCAAAACTGGGAGTATGCCTTTTTCTACAAGCGCTGGGGGGGGGGGTCACGGCGAATACACGGCGGATGACGTCGATCAGGCTGGCTTTGGTGTCGTGGGAGGTCAAGTTGGTGATGTTCTCGACGTATGACCAAACGATGTAGTCCAGCGGGTTCAGGTCTGAGCAGGAGGGGGTCAGTGAGAGAAGGGTACAAAGTCGTAGCACTCGTTTTGAAGCCAAGCCTGGGTCTCTTTGGACTTGGGGGTCGGCGCCGAGTCCAGCTGTCATACCCATGGTTTGCCATCGGCCACCTGATTGCACCAGGTGATAACCACACTCTTCAACACATCCAGGTACACTTTGGTGTTGACTTTCAAGCCGACTTCGAAGATGTAACATGGCATGATGTGGCCCTTACTTGAAATCACACCAAAGATCATAACTGTAGCCGAAAACTTCGTTAAGCTGTGACTTCAAGCATTGAATCGTCCAGATTTGCAATTTTAAGGTGCTGGCAATTGTCCTATTTTCATAACTTTAATCGGTAAAGAGCATGAGTTGTACAGCGGCGCATCATCGATCTCGCTCGTTGAACATTGTGCCACTTTTAGACACGATAGAAGGCGTATATCGGTGCTTGGTATTTGTACACAACTGGCCAACTAGTAGATGGTCTGCAACAAAACACGAAAGCCAGTTTTCATCAAAAGGAAATGGAATCATGTCGTCTTTTCTAGGGCGACAATTTTATCGTTCCACCCTCTAGTATTACTATAAAGAGATAATATCGAACAAAAATTAAAAATAGAATTTCTTGAATTAATCAACTTTCTTGTGCAACAACGGGACACGGAATCCTCTAGTCGCTGCACTGTTCTTATCTTGAGTGTCATTTTCACATTTTCACAACGTTTTCGTCTTGCGCAAGGACCCGTGGTGCAGTGGTTAGAGTACTTGGAAAAATCAATTGTAAAACGTGATATTCTCCTGAAGGTTGAAGGTTCAATCCTCAGTGTGGGCGACCGAAAAATACAATCGTGAATTATTTAGTATCTCTATCCAGTCATGGTTGACGGAACAAGAGCATGCTAACCCCATGAATCATTAGAAGGTTCGATTCAGAATTCCGTCCAAATTCCCGAGTTCGACAGAAACATTCCCGAGTTCGACAAGATACACCCGAAGAAGATCGGAGGTTGCATCGACCGAAACGTTGTGAAAATGACACTCAAGATGAGATCAGTAGTCCGATGAATCCAAATAATACGAATAACCAATCCTCATCTCAAAAATTCAGAAACGTCAAATTATCAATATTTTGTATTTTGTCAACATTTAGGGTCGGCACTTTTGTTTTAATATAATGGATTTGATAGTTTGTTTGTGAGGAGTATTAAAACTTTCGTTTCAGCTTTTAATTTCTGCCTACTTTGATGTTCTCGAGTTGCTCTCAAACGAGCTGCGTATTAAACGAGTCTTCAGCCGCCATTATTAATTTTTTTAATACTTTCTCTTTTTTTTAACTGAAATTTGGATCTTCTTGGTTTTTATTTCATTATCTACCGTATTTTCCTCTTAAAGATAAAAAGCGATTCGTCCTTTATTTCATGTTTATTCGCAAGTTCTATAATCCAATCTATTTTGTTAAAGGCCAATAGTGGCGGTTTTATTGTGTCTTTCTAACAGAATAACAATTTCTATTTCGTCTAAATACGGGCAGCATTCCAAAATGTTTTCTATTTTTTTAATCCGCCCGAATAGATCATTTTATGATGGCTGACCTGAAAAATGCATTTCTCTGTTGCAGATATTGACAGTGTAAGACTCGAGAAAGACAGCTGATTATTTAGTCATACTGAAAAGCTGTGATATAGCGAAAAAGTTTATTTGTAGATTAATATCTATCTATCTATCTATCTATCTATCTATCTATCTATGCACGGTAGTCGAATGGAAAATAATAAGACAAGCTACCACGTGTAGACATTTAGACGACCCATGTAAATTATGCCTTCATGAAAAATTTGCTATCCTGTACTTTAAAGAACCCCCAAATCTATTAAACTGTAGAAGAGAAATAGCAAACAACTGTGTTCACAAAATAAAACTTACTCTAGGATAGCGATAGAAAATAGCTTTAAAACTAACAAAAACAATAGAAAATAAACAAATAAATAAATTAAATAAACATGAATATACATAAGCGATCACACATATATGTATATATATATATATATATATATGTATATGTATATGTGTGTGCATGTATATGTGTACACACATGTATATTTATATATATAAAAAAAGGAAAATGTCTAACCTAGTTCTAAAACAGATCCTTTGTTCGATAAAATGCATGCCCATTGGCTGATAGGAAGGGGCGCGGTGGATACTAGAAAGCTGATTGGCTAACTAAAATCCTCAACAGAAGAGAACCATATAAAAACGAGAAACAACCACAGAATTCGCGTATAAGCCTGAGGAATCGTAGAGTGGATGAAACGCCGAATATTCAGTGTAGCTTAATCGCCATATATAATTTATAAATTACTAACTACCTCTACCTACGTATTGAGCACTTTTGAAATAAATATTTAAAGTTTACGTATAAATCTATACTTTCGTATATTAATTTTATGTGAGTAAATGAAGTAGTTATATATATATATGTATATATATATATATATATATATATATATATATATATATGTATACATGCATACATACATATGGAGAGATGAAAAAGGAACTATCTAAAATTATGTGGTCATCAATTATATGTTACGTTTTGTCTTTAATTCAACTTTCTCGGGATGATTGAGTTGAAGAAATCAAATACTAATACAATATTTGAAAATACATCTGTGGTATTTCTAATGTGATCGATAAAAAGCCGTTAGCAGTTAAAATGTTTATAGCGTTCAATGCATAGAATGAGTGATTTTTTTCAATTTTTCAATTTTTTAAATTATTTTTAACAACATATAGAATTGAAAGATATGGTGCTGTTTCTGATTTTTTTTATGAATATAGACGTTAGAATGGAAAATGTTTATGAATATAGACGTTAGAATGGAAAGTGTTTATGAATATAGACGTTAGAATGGAAAATGTTTAATTTATATAATTATATATAAAATGAAATGCGCGTCTATTTATTTTGATCTATTTATTGTTTGATGTTTTTAATTTATTATTTGTTATTATTTTCTTTAGTGTAAGTTAGTTTTTTTTTAAATTTCATTTTCACCCCCAAAGGCAAAGTGCCACTTTGATGTCGGGGACTACTATCGGAGACATAAGTTGCAGGGATACTATGTAAAGCGTTGAGCAGCAAGATGTCTGTTCACAGTACACTTCACTTCTGCATGTCAGTACAGTTGGGAACGCAGGTACAAGGGAATGTAGTTCGTCAGAGCATCCACCATTAAAATACTTGTAAGACAGGCAGAGGGATGCAATATTTCATTGATGGGACAAAGGTTGAAGCTTAGATGACAGTTCAGAACCTATCAGGTTGGCGACTGTTTTGAACCCTATAAAGAAGTGAAAGACTAATAGTAGATACACCAGCTCAAATGTGTCAACAATACTCCATAAATGGTGACCTTGTAGAGGTACAAAATACTTTCAGGCGTAAGTAACTTTCTAGCACGGTAGAGAGAGCCCACTTTACTCACAGCGACCCTGGCAATGCTCTCAATGTATCTGTTCCAACTTATGTCCCTTGTGAACGTTAAGTTGAGAAATTTGAAATAAGTACTTTTAGGTAATGTATCTTTAACCATAGCTATTGGTGGCTGAGAAGGTTTCTTGTAATTATTAAAGGAAACAAGCTTAGTCTTAGCAGCATTGAATGTGACCATCCATTTTTGTCCTCATTCCACTACAGATTGGAGGTCTTTCTCTAGTGTTTCTGCCATTTCCTTGGATATGCATTCATTTGTTTTCCTCTTGTGTCTGTTATAGAGAGTGGTGTCATCAGCAAATATATCCACCTCAAAGACAATTTTTTCAGTGGAGTCATGTATGAATATTAAGAATAATAAAGGCCCAAGGATAGACCTCTGGAGTACACCCGCATTTATATCATATTGTTTAGATGTACGACTGTCCAGGACATCCTGGATTCTTATCTTATTTAAGAAGGATTTAATTATGTTAAGCATTCGTCCAGAGATACCGTATGGACTAATTTCCCTGAGGTGACCTGAGAAGACCATCGTGCCATACCCTGTCAAAAGCCTTAAATATATTTAGGACTACCGCTCTACCTTCCCCTTTTTGGTCCAATGTATCGTATATATGTTCAGAGATTACAGTTAGGATATCTGCTGTTGTACGGGCTTGCCTTAATCCATATTGTTGGTCGCAGGTTTAGCAGCCGTAAGGTGATGGACTAGAGCTTGATTAATTATGGACTACAAATATTTCAGCAAAAAGCGGGAGGAGGCTAATGGAGCGATAATTTAATGGGTCAGTTCTTGCGTCAGAATTCTTATAAATTAAAACATAAGCAGTTTTCCAGCAGTCAGGAAAGCAAGATCCGTTAAGGTATTTGTTGAAAAGTTTAGAGAGGATGAAGATACCTCAGCGGAGCATTGTTTTTAATAGCATAGCGGGGATGAGATCGAGTCCACATGCTTTTGGGGTGTCTAGGTTTTTTTTTACCATATCATGCACCTGAGGTGGTTTCTAGATAATCTAGTGTTGCGTCTCTCCGAAAACAAAATCAGGGAGCGAGTGGTTTGCTGGGTCCAATGTGGAATTTTAGGCAAACCGACTGACAGGCATATTAGCCTTCTCGGTTGCCGCGCAAACATCCTCATGATTGTTGGATAGTGGGGGAATTGTTGATTACCCATTGTTGTAGATTTTCCAGAAATCACGAGTTCCTAATTTCTGTGCTTCGATGCGTTTTCTGGTGGTTTCAGTATATTCTTTCTTAGCTGTTTGTATTTCTTTCTCCTAATTACTTCTAGATTCTATATACTTTGCCTGTTTGTACTGGACTTATGACAGTTAAATTTGCGGTATGCATGCTGCTTTTGTACAATGGCAACTGCACAAGTAGGGCATTGGGGATAGTGGGGGGTTGCTATAGAACTTTCGCGTGGGGACGTGTGTTTCAATTGCCGTTTTGAATCATTCAGTGTTCTCATTTGCGCACTGTTCATCAGGAAGAGAAAAGATATTCTCATTGGGCATCCCTGTTGGTTTCTCAGTCAGCCTTCTTATAATACCTTGTTTTAAGAAATGGTTCTTCAGTTTTGGATAGAGAATTTAGGGCGATTTTAACCATTATCACAGCGTGATCAGAATTCCTGAGTGGGCATTCGTTACATAATCATCGGGAACTGTTGTCAGAAATCGATCTAGAAGTGAGGCATGTTGATTTTGCTCATCTGGGAAAATTGTCGTAGTTAACGTTTATCTGAATGTAAGTTCTGTTCTTTTAATATAGGTTTACTGACAAAAATCTTATTGGACATAAAAGATATAAAAAATAGTAAATCCCGAAATGCATTATTCTCTCATTCATTGCAGCATTATCATTATTTTAACTTTAAATTCAATAATTTTAAATAATTCTCAGCAAAGATTTCTAAAATCAGCACCCATTACAGACTTAAACACAATTAAACAGCGTAACGGCTTCTACAATTAATCTAGTTCTAGTATTTTAATAGAAGTTCATAGCGGGATATTAGTTCCGTAATTTTTAGCATACATACATACATACATGATGTTTGCAACGTCTTGTCAGACGAGTGCCACTCCCTCAGACACTGAAAGTCCATGAGCCCAAAAATGACTTTTTAGTTCTGCCGGTGAATTCACACGCTCAAGCATATGGTCATTGGTATACATACATATATATATATATGTATATATATATATACATACACACATATGTACATATATGAACATGCATACACATACACACATATACACATACATATCTATAAACATACACACATATATACATACATGCATACACAATGCATAATACATATATATAAACATACATCTACATACATGTACATACACACATACATACACATGCATGCACACGCATATACAAATACAAACGCACATATACATACATATACACATACAAATACGTACATATATATGCACATATGATGATGATTGCAACGTCTTGTCAGACGAGTGCCACTCTCTCAGACACTTAAAGTCCATGAGCCCCAAAATGACTTCCATCGCCACAGGACCATTTTAATAGACAAATGCCCGAGGGAGTATCTATATACAGATGATGTTACAGAGTCTTAGCTTTATACGATAGCTAAGTCTCTCTCTCTCTCTCAGTTCAAAATGTTGAGATCCAGCAACAAGCAAGAGCAAGATAGCCAGCAACAAGTTAAACTGCAGACCAGCTTAATGCAGGTACTGGTTCCCGTTTTATGGTTTTTTATATCAGAGATTTGCTTCTCCTAGAAAGGTTACCTTCACAACGACTTATGGGAGCCCTCTCCACCTCAACACACACCCACAAACACACACACACACACACACACAAATATACACGGTGCTAGTTGGCCATTGACACAGAAAAAGGGTTCATTCGCCCTTTGGAAGGTCTTGTTTTTAATCCTTCAGGGAGACTAGCCGCCCTCCTCACCAAACAAGTCTGGTGGGGGAACCAGTTTAGTGGCCGGTAACCCGACCATGAGGCAGGTAGTACTGGGGTACATGGTATCAGTAGCATATGACATGACCTGACATGCATACATACACATGCATTTACCTACGTATACATACACATACGTATATATGCATTTATACACATATATATATGTGCATATATACACATTCATAGATATACATACACACAAACATATATGCATACAAACACACATAAACATATATACACACACATACATATATACATATATACATATAGATATACATACATATACATACTCATGTACATATACAAACATACATGCACATATACATACATACATACATACATATAATGATGGCAGATCAATTATTACATGCTTCCAGCATTTCAGACCTACACGCGTCACAACTTTTCCATCGCCACAGGACTATATTTTACAGACAAATGCCTGAGGGAGTATCTATACAAAGATGATGTTACAAAGTTTTAGCTTTGTACGACAGCTAAGTGTCTCTCTCAATTCAAAATGTTGAGATCCAGCATCAAGCAAGAGCAAGATAGCCAGCAACAAGTCAAACTGCAGACCAGTTAAATATGAGTACTTGTCTCCCGCTTTATGGGTTTTTAAATCAGAGATTTGCTATTTGTAGAGGGTTTGCCTTCACCACGGCTTACAGGAGCCCTCTCCATCCCCTACACACATACATACATACATACATACATGATGATGATTGCAACGTCTTGTTAGACGAGTGCCACTCCCTCAGACATTTTAAATCCATGAGCCCAAATGTCTGAGGGAGTATCTATACAAATATGATGTTACAGAGTCTTAGCTTTGTACGACAGCTAAGTCTCTCTCTCGTTTCAAAATGTTGAGATCCGGCAACAAGCAAGAGCAAGATAGCCAGCAACAAATTAAACTGCAAACCAACTTAATGCGGGTACTGGTCTTCCGCTTTATGGTTTTTTAAATCAGAGATTTGCTTCTCCTAGAAAGATTGCCTTCACCACGGCTTACGAGAGCCCTCTCTACCTCAATACACATATATACACACACACACACACACACACACACACACACACACACACACACACACACACACACACACACACATACAAATATACACGGTGCTAGTTGGCCGTTGATCCAGAAAAAAACATACATACATACATACATATATACTTACATGTATATATAACGAGAGAGAGATTTGTTATGCACAGACTTGTTTGCTTATTGTAATTGTGTTTAGCTTCCTTGTTCTGTATTTTTCTGAATGAAAACGTGTTTGGCTTTTGAGAACTCAATGGATGACTGATCCGGGATTTACATTTTGATAAAGCAGATGTAAATAAAAAGGTCCGTAAAATTGTAACGAAATCTTTGTTTGGCTAATGTGATAAGTAAAATGAATAAAGTCTTTGTCACTAGAATGTACCCTAATATTCACACACACACACACACACACACAAACTCACTCTCTCTCTCAATATATATATATATACATATATATATATATATATATATATATATATATATATATATATATATATATATATATATATATTGTTTTAACAAAAACCAGGACTTCAAAGAATGGATTGATAGCAACAAATAGTGTATTTCATCGTTAGTTACAATTGTTTCAAGACTATTCGGACAAATCCAAACATTATGTCGTTTGAAAATTTTCATAAGAACAGCCTTTCTTCAGACTTTAACAATAAAACATTATGGAAACCATTTCCCTTACAAGGAAAAGAAAACAAGCGAAAATATTTTACCTATATCTCATCCTTGCAAAGTATTTTTTTTAAATATATATATTTACCTATTTTCGTATCTCCATTAAAAACAAAATCAAACAAAATTTCATACAATTTTTCCACTAATTGCTTATGTCCATTTAATATGTTTTATCAATACTATTCATTGATTTCTAAATTAAATTTCTTTATTTATTTATTTAATTTAAATTATTTTTTATAAATCCGGACTAATCAACTGTTAAATTATTGCGACTATGTTAGTTTCATATCAGGAATTTGCTTTGTTTATTTACAAAAATATCGGCTAAACTATTTATGTGATTTAAGAAAAGTTTTTGTTTAAAATATATTCAATAAGGAAAGAAAGTTTAACATTACTTTATACTTAGTTCATTTAAAATTAAGAATCTCAATCTATTTTTACTTTTTATTTTTTATTTTCTTTCGTTCTTTCCTAATAAGATTTACGATTATCGGATATTTTAGATGTAAAAAGGGGGATAACTCTGTAATTTCGAAAATTTAAAGGTTTAGTTGAAATTATAAGTGACAAAAATCCTGAAATGTATGCATAACGATGAAAGGGAAGAAACGTTCGATGTTTCTAGGTTTCGTAAATTCCTAATATGCATTTACGATTTATTTATTAATTAAACAAATCCAATTAAAACTAGGCTAACATATTTAAAATAGAAGTTTGTAGTGCATAGAACCTTCTATTCCAGTACTTTCTTCCCCAGAACCGCTGGACTTTGAAATTCCCTTCCGAGTTCCTGCTTCCCCAACTGTTCTGACATGCAGAAGTTCAAGTGTAACGTGAACCGACATCTTGCTGCCCAACTCCCCACATAGTACCCCTGTAGCTTATGCCCCTGATAGTAGCCCCCTACAGCAAAGTGGCAATGTGCCTTGTTTGGGATGAAATTGCAATAAAAAAATACTAATTTTATTATCATAGATTTAACCTACATTTGCCATCCAACCATAATTTTTTGAGGATATGCGGGACTTTAATGCAAAATAACAATTCGAGAATTAAGTTCTTAAATACTTATCTAACAATAACATCCCATTAATAAGTATTCTAATAATACGTCTAATCTATAGCTCCATGTATGTTTTTTATTTAATAAGTCTGAAGAAAGGCTGTTCTTGTGAAAATTTTCAAACGACATAATGTTTGGATTTGTCCGAATAGTCTTGAAATAATTGTAACTAACGATGAAATACACTATTTGTTGCTATCAATCCATTCTTTGAAGTCCTGGTTTTTGTTATATATATAGAACCAATCTTCTATCTTTGCATCATCAACGCTTGGATCCCCATCTGGCTTAATTGAAAGGAATGGCTCTCGTCTTGGGGAGGGTTCATATTTTGACAAGCTTCTGGGCTTGACCTTTACTCCTGATCTGAGTACATACATAAAATCCGTTTCCAAGGCTGCTGTAAAAATAGTGGGATCCTTCTACCGATCCAGTAGATATCTCACTGCTGATGCAATTATTTACTTATATAAGATCCAGGTGCATCCTAGGATGGAGTACTGTTGCCACATCTGTACAGGAGCTGCTAGAAAGGAATTTTCCTGCCTTAACAGAGTTCAAAATAAACTTCGTAGCCTCGTAGGAGATGTCCTTTTCTCTTTCCTGCAACGTTTATCTCATAGAAGAGATGTTTTGAGTCTGTCTCTGCTTTATGGTTATTTTCATGGCAAGTGCTCGTATATATATACAGGCAGGGCATCCTTCAGTTTTCTTTCTCGTATTTCCTTTAAAACCCTCCTTCCATATAATAACAACCATTTCTGTAAGGTCTGACGAGGCCGCTGGATCGTAAACATGGTCCAGCATCCGAAACATATGTAACTAAACAGATAAAGTGGTAATAAAAAAAATAAAACACATATTTGCTCTGCAATAGTATTGAGCACTCTTTTCAGGTTTTTAATAATTACCAATTTTAATATATATATACACATATATATATATATATATATATATATATATATATATATATATATATATATATATATATATATATATATATACAGTAGCGTCCAAAAGTTAAGGAACGGTCGCTCATTTTCTTTTAAATGGATTCTAACTTTATCTACGAAAAAGGAAAAAAAATTGGTGAATTTTCCAATATTTAATTATGATAGTTAAAAAAAATTTTCAATCACACTATGAAATCTTTTGCTGCAAGACAGAACCAATCGTTCACATGTTATTGGTGAGATATCATTTAAGGATTTTCTTATACACTCCCATAAATCATCAAGATTTTTTTTCTGTGACCTTATCACCAATAATTTTTCAAACATTTTCAATTGTCTTCAGGTCGGGTCTCTGAGCTGGCCAATCCATAACGAAAGTATCGAATCTATTTAACTATTCTAAAACTATTTTTGCTTTATGGCACGG
Organism: Euprymna scolopes; assembly: GCF_053919585.1. Lineage (NCBI taxonomy): Eukaryota > Metazoa > Mollusca > Cephalopoda > Sepiida > Sepiolidae > Euprymna > Euprymna scolopes. Next base: position 2,486,885 of record NC_136503.1, on the reverse strand, counting down.
TGTGTTGTCTTGCATAAAGATATCAGAATCAGAAAGATTGGGAACCACATGTTCTCTAATCAATTCTCTGTACATTCGGGCATTTACTTTTTCATGAATCCTCACAAAGGGGTCAGTTCCTTTTGAAGATATCATGCCCCATACCATTATACTACCCCCTTAAATTTTTACTGTACTTTTAACGCACTTAGGGGACATTCTTTCTCCATTTTTCTTCTGACATGTGGTCTTTTGTCTGATACTAAAAGAATGAATTTAGATTCATCACTGAAATGAATCTTTTCCCATTTTTTCTTCCCAAAACAAACGTTTTTCGGCGAATCTGGTGAATCTGGCCTTTTTTATTTTTAATAGAAATTAAAGGCTTTGAGCATGGACTTCTTGAAAATAATCCAACTTCGTTTAATCTTCATGAGATCGTTTTTCTGGAAATTTTTTGTCCGGTTTCGGATGTAAAATCCCGGGATATCGAAGCGAAGTTTTAAAACGACCAGAACGAGATGATCGAATGATTTTTCTATCCTCCCTCTTAGTTGTTATTCGGGGTCGATTTTTTTCTTTTCAGTCAATGGTAAACCTTTTTTTTTTTTTTGTCTATTTTCAATAACCCGAAAAACAACACTTTTAGACCTGTTCAATATTTTAGCAGTCATCCCTATGGTCTTTTTCTTTCATCATACTTGTCATAAATAAGCTGTTTTTCTTGTATAGATAGATTTGTTTGAGTCAACATTTTGTTAAGTTGTTATTAAAATTGCTAAAGTTTGTATTAATTTTCCCCGTTCTAATTAAAATTATTTATATGTAAAAAAAACTAACATGTATATAAAATCAAAAATAAAAATTTGTTTTTTTATTTAACTACCATAATTAAACATTGGAAAACTCACCAAAAATTTTTTTCCTCTTTTTTATAGATTAAGTTAGAAGCCATTTAAAAGAAAATGAGCGACAGTTCCTTAACTTTTTGACACTACTGTATATATATAAAACTAACATAATATCTGAAATATGGATTAAAAACACACACAAAATAACAATATATGAATTAAAAAATAACATATCCAACTACTCCTAGGCTGAAAGTAGGCCAGCTTACTCCAACAAAAGGATATCTACCCATAAACACACAAAGACAAGGGATGAACCGGAGCTAAATTGTGCCTTTGTCCTGCAAGTGCCTGCCCATTTGCTGATTAGGATGGGCGCGTTGACAACTTAAAAAGCTGATTGGCAAAAGAAAACCTCGACAGCATGTGCGTATATATAAACGCGCAACAACAACAACTTTTCGCAAAGCCTGACGAATTCTCACGAGGAAAAAAACGCGGAATATTCTGTGTAGCTTAATCGCCATATATATTTTCATAACTACTACGTTTAATCACATAAATTAATATACGAAAGTCTTATTTTATGCTTAAACTTTAAGTATTTACTTCAACAGTGCTCAATACATAGGTAGAACTAGGTAGTATTTTATAATAAATTGCCATATATATTTTATAAATTACTATATATATATTATATATATATATATATATATATATATATATATATATATATATATACACACGCACACACACATATATATATATATATATATATATATATATATATATATATATATATATGATTAGTTTTTTTGGAAAAAGAAATCCAGCAGAGTGCTCAATTAAATGGAAAATCCGAAATATAAGAGCGTATTTATATTTTTTTGTTAGATGAGACAAATCATTGGTACCGTCGGTTTCAAGCCCGATAATAAGGACCGTTTTAGGTATTCTTATCAAGCTCTCTTCAGCCAATGTTCGTATATATATATATATATATATATATATATATATATATATATAAAGTAATGTGATTATATATCTAAATTACAACGTGCATTTCCTGTATTTTAATTAAACTAGTAATTTCACTATTACATTAAAATACACTTAGCTCTTTAGACTATTATTCTAATCTCCTTTAAATTATATATATATATATAATTTTTTATATAAACAAATATTGCATAGTCGCTTCACTGAACATGTTAATATTTAAGAACATGCTAATGTTTAAGACAAGTGGTCGATCAGTACCACAAGTCATCGTCAGGCGACGCAAAAAGTTTGTGTTCCACTGAAGAAGTCTGGTCCGCAAATGGGAGAATGAAAGAATTATTTAAAAAAAATGAAAAAAGTTAAAACATTAAAAACATACTTCTTCAATTCTCCCATTTGAGAACCAGACTTCTTTAGTGGAACGCGAACTTTCTTACGTCGCCTGACGAAGACTTGTTGCTCCTGATAAACTACTTGTCCGAAACATTGGCATCTTCAGTGAAACGACTATGTAATATTTGTCTATATAAAAAAAATATTTCGCTCTTTTTTATTCGGCACTCTTAATAACCTCGTTTTAATTCACGAGTTTTTCCTCCTGAATACCTTTAAATCCCCGAAACAGTGTTTCATGGTAAACAACTGATGATCCCTTGAAAAATAAATTATTGGTATTATAGTAAATTCGAGAGCGAGTTGATGCAGTGATTGCAGGTGATTAAATGACTTAATTAAATGACTAGATGGTTTTCTAACGAATGATAAAAAATATTTTTTTTTGTATAGTTTTAAAGGTTAAAAACTTCCAAGACTATATATATATATATATATATATATATATATATATATATATATATATATATATATATATATATATGCGTGTGTGTATATACATGTATATATACATACATATATATATATATATATATATATATATATATATATATATATATATATATATATGTATATGAGAGAGAGAGAGAGAGAGAGAGAGAGAATTGTGTAGTGAATTTCATCTCATTCACAAGGTGACCCACTATTTTACAGGCCTTTAATGAATGTCCACTATTATGCACTATTTTTTTTGGGGGGGGGGGTTGCTTTACGGCATTTTTATTTTTGTTTTCATAAATATCGGCTAATCTTATCATGCTGTCAGCTAGAAAACTTATAACGGGTATGATCTGCTGTTCTTTTAAAAATCAAGGACTTATACTCCCACACCCCGATCGACAGTGACAGTTTATTTTTAATTATGCCCGTGGGTGTCACATCCCGTTGAGTCTTCCTGCGCCGGAACAATTGTAATAACTCGCTTCGATGAAACAGTTAGCTGGCTTTTTGTTGACCCCCCCCACCTCTTAAAAACAAAAAAAAACAAAAAACAACTTTAAGTAAACTAGAAAGATTTGTTTGTTATCTTCCCGCCCGACTTCAGGTATATTATACCCCGGTTAGGGAATAATGGAGTTGAGAAATAAAGTGTTTTCTGGGGGAGGGGGTGTTGGGTCAGGTTTTTTTCCAGCGATGTATCGAAAAGAAAGTAAAGAAAAAGTTTGAAAGAGTAAAAGAAACGAACGTAGAGGACTTGTTAAGTTAGTGACATTTTTGATTGATGGGGTATATCCACCCTGAGTATTCAACCAGGTATGACCGTTTCAATCCGTGTGTTTGTTTGGATTTTGTTATTGTAGGCTCTTGACAGTTGTTGAAAATCGACGACAATAGACGTGGTCACGTGTAATCGCCATTTTGAAAGAATTTGGTCTTAATTAAACAAGTTAATACCACAAAAGCCGCAATCTTTGCATTTGAACGGGTGACAAGACACACACACACACACACACACACACACATATATATAGTAGTGTGATTGATAATTTAAATTTCAAATTAGAATTTAATTATCAATCACATCACTATATATTTACCTATCGAGCTTATTATATATCTGCATTACAACGAGCAGTTTTTTCTTGTATTTTAATTAAATTAGTAATTTTACTATCACATTAAAATACAATCTGCTCTTTAGACTACTGTTTTAACCCCCTTTAAATTATATATATATTATATATATATTATATATATATATATTATATATTATATATATATATTATATATATATTATATATATATATATTATACATATATATTATAATATATATATTATATATATAATATATATATATATTATATATATATTATATATATATATTATATATATATATTATATATATATTATATATATATTATATATATATTATATATATAATATATATATATATATATTATATATATATTATATATATATTATATATATTATATATATATTATATATATATTATATATTATATATATATATTATATATATTATATATATATTATATATATATTATATATGTTATATATATATATATTTTATATATATATATTATATATATTATATATATATTATATATATATATATTCATATATATATACTTGCTGTACCCGGCCACGCGTTGCTGTGACTCAGTTTATTTAAATGGAACACAAAAACAAAAAAGAAAAAAAATATGTCTTATGTTTATGTTCTCAATATTTTTGGATACACAATGTTTTGAGGTGTCCCTTTTTCTGTGCAAATGTTGATTTTTTTTACCATAAATTGTTAGGTGAAAGTTTTTTCCAAGAAAACTTAGATTTTTTTATAGAAAATTGTCATATGATTGATAATTTATAAATGTTTTTTTTCAACCATTCATAAACTACATTTAACAATGAATGCATTGACGATGATACTTACGAGCTTTAAAGGCGGAGAAATAAAAGATGTATCTGCCTTAAAAAATACTAGTTTTATTTTTGGTGTTTTTAAATCCCCACCCACTTTTTTTTTCTGATGAGGAGACGTTGTTTTATAAAATCAAATGATAAAATTATTGTTCAAGACGTATTGTCTGTCTCAATAAAAATAACGTTTTCGAAACGATCGTACAATTTATTGATTTTTTTTGTTCTTCCTTTTGAAGCCGATTTTTAATTTTTAATTTTAATTCAAAATTATGAATCATTTTAATCAATATTAAAATTGCTCTAGGATATCTATGCCTATCGAGATTATTATTTACATTACATTACATTACATTACAACGAGCACTGTTTTCTTTTAATTGTATTAATGCATTTACTAATACATTAAAATAAACTCTGCTCTTTAGACTGTTGTTCTTATCCCCTTAATATATATATATATATATATATATATATATATATATATATATATATATATATATATATATATATATATACGAACAAAATATGGAAACCGCCACTCTTCGTGGCCGTCATAGCTTTTCTAGTTTACATATCCGGCAAGTACCAACCTTCACCAGGAGTGTCTAACATCTCCAGCAAATGGTACCTATTTAGATAAATAAAGTAGCCGTCCGAGGAAGTTACTATGCAACACAGACTAATGTGGATTCAAATACTGGGGGGGGTATTTAAGTTATTTACGCACTCATACTGTTGGAGAAAGGCATGAACTGTTCTCCCAGTTGTATATAAAATGACAGCCTTCTGTTTACACTTACACTTGACCCCCCCATCCTTTGTTTATTCCATGAGCGATGTTTTTGGCAAAAGGTGAATAATCGCTGTATTCTGGGTTGTTTTGGAACTTGAAGTGCTATTTTTCCATCAAATAGTTCCATGCCTTGTTTGAAGCGATTTTCATAAAATTATTTAAAAAATAACCTTTTCTATTGCTCCAATAAAATTTGTTATGACAATTTTCTGAATTATACAAAACCAGTAAGCCGTCAAAACTCCTCCTTTCACTTTCATTAAATCAAATAAAAACCACCTTAATTTCTAAAAGATTTTCTTTTTGCTTATAAGAAGAAGGTTTAAAAGAATTAATAGTAATGGTTACTATTATTTTCAAATGAAATAATGAGTGTGACTTGTAGAGAATGGAGAACAAGTGAACACTGGACCTGGAAGCACAGACAGGATCATTTATAAGGTGTTCATACATGGCCGAACCGCCTGACTGTGAAAAATTTGCATGGCAGATCTTAGTTGGAATGTATTATTTCACGTGGGAATCCAATTTCTGCGTATTACGAACCACAAATACATTTAAATAAATAAACACTAGAGTTATTATGGTGAGAGAGGGTCTTTACAACGAATGATCCCATGCCTTGTTTGAAGCGATTTCTATAAAATTATTTATTTTTTTTTATTAAAAAGAAACTTTTTCTATTTGTTCAATAAAATTTGTTTCAATTTTTTGCTTCCGACAATGCATTAAATTATACAAAACCTGTTAGACGTCAAAATTGTTCTTTTCATTTTTTTTTTTACCATGATATGTTCCTATTTACTTGTCTCTCCACGAGGGAAGTGTTAGTCCAAAGATCGATTTTTAATTTGGAAAAACGACGGTTCACCCGAAACAATCAACTTGGATTGGGATATAAAATGAAAATAACTTCCGTCTAAAAACAATTCTTATTTACTGATGACAAAACTTATGACGTGTAATATCAGAACAGATACTGCACTTTGCTCCTAACCAAAAGACTAAGTAAATGAGGTGTCTTTTGGTATATAATCATTCGTATTAGTGATGGGACGATTTCAATATTTCCCCGATTCTGATACAATTACCGATTCCGATTCTTTATACATCTCTAAATATTTAACTCTAAAATTGTTATTTTGTTCCTATTACCGTAAAAGAAATTGTGGAGGAAGGTGATTTATAGATTTTAGTTTTCTAATTTAAAACCAATAATTATTATTACCAACAGCAATGGGCGATTTTAATTTAAATAAAAACAAATAAAAATAATTAAAGGAATCGTTTTGGCATCGGAAAATAGGCACGATTTTTTCTTGAGGGCCATATCATGCCACCTCACATCTTCGAAGTCGGCTTGAAAGTCAACACCAAAGTGTACCTGGATGTACTTAAGAGTGTCGTGATCTCCTGGTGCAATCAGGTGGCCACTGGCAAACCCTGGGTGTGACAGCAGTCCACAAGTCGAAGGAGACCTAGGCTTGTCTTCAGAAACTCCCTCCGACTTTGTATCCCTCTCTCACTGACCCTACTTCCTCCCCCGACCAGAACCCGCTGGACTACTTCGTTTGGTCATACGTCGAAAACATCACCAACATGACCTCCCACAACACAATAGCCAGCCTGATTGTCGTCAATCGCTTAGTATCGGCGCTTGTAGAAAAGGCATGTTCCCAGCTCTGGACCCGTATGGAGGCGATAATTGAGGCTAAAGGCGGCTACCTTAAAAACCACCTTGTGTTACATTTTGCTTTCGTGGGAAAGCAAATAAATACCAATAGAAAAAGGGGTTTTAATATGAATATCAATACAAAAAAAACAACAAAAGAAAAACAATATATATATATATGTATGTATATATATATATATATATATATATATATATATATATATATATATATATATATATATATATATATATATATATATATATATATATAACACGGAAATTACATAATTGTCGATGCAATAATTTATTTCAACCTTATGGTATTTTCAAGCATCTAAACTAGACAATTACATTTTTGATATCAAAAATGTAATTGTCTAGTTTAGATGCTTGAAAATACTATAAGGTTGAAATAAATTATTGCATCGACAATTATGTAATTTCCGAGTTATATTTTTATGTTATTGCTCTGTTTACCACATTGAGCTCTCATACCCGGATTTCCTCCTGGAATTATTCCATTATAACACTATATATATATATATATATATATATATATATATATATATATATATATATATATATATATATATATATTGTTCAATTGAAATAGCATATCAAAGTTAATTCATGATACATAGGTGATAATCTTTGTTCAATTAACTTAAACGCCTATAACATCCGGTTTCAAGCGGTTGTTTATTTCTTAAGCTACATTAATCGAATTCAATTACTTATTTATTTAATTTACAACAAGTTAGTAATTTACAACAATTTAGTAAACCACCTTAATTAGAATATAACAATTTATTTAACCACGTTAATAAATTTACGACAATTTAGTTAACATGTTAATAATTTTGCAACAATTTAGTAAACCATATTAATTCATTTACAACAAATTAGTTAACCACATCAATTAATTTACAACAATTTTGCTAACCACCTAAAGTAATTTAAAAACAATTTTAACCAAGGTATTCTATTTACAACAATTTAGGTAACCACATTAATTAATTTACAAAAGTTTGGTTAACCACATTAATTAATTTACAAAAGTTTGGTTAACCACATTAATTAATTTACAAAAGTTTGGTTAACCACATTAATTAATTTATAAAAGTTTGGTTAACCACATTAATTAATTTATAAAAGTTTAGTTAACCACATTCATTTATTCATTTATTTACAAAAACCTAGTTAACAACATTAATTAATTCACAAAAATGTAGTTAGTTAACCACATTCATTTATTCATTTATTTACAAAAACCTAGTTAACAACATTAATTAATTCACAAAAATGTAGTTAACCACACTATTAAATTTATAACAATTTAGTTAACCACATTAATTTACAACATATTGGTTGACGACATTAATTAATTTACAACTATTTAGGAAACACAATAATATATTAACAACAATTTAGTTTACAACATTATTAAATCTACGACAATTAATTTACAACAATTTTTTAACCACGTTACATTATTCATAACAATTATGTGAACTGCATTTATTTATTAATAACATTTTGTTAACCACATTAATTTCTTTACAAGAATTTAGTTAACCACGTTAATTAAATTACAACAATTTAGTTAACAACATTAATTAAATTACAACAATTTACTTAACCACATTAATTAAATTACAACAACTTAGTTAACCACATTAATTAATTTACAAAAAATTAGTTAACAACTTTAATCTATTTACAGCAAATGAGTTAACCACAATTATTAATTCATAACAAGTTAGTTAACCACATTAATCAATTTACAAAAAATTAGAAAACTACATTAATTAACTTACAAAAATTTAGTTAACCACTTTCATTTAATAACAACAATGTAGTTAACAACATAAATTAAATTAAAACAATTTTGTTAACAACATTAAATAATTTACAACAATTTAATTAACTACCATATGTATTATTTCACAACATTTTTGTTAACCACATTAATAAATTTACGATAATTTGTTTACCACAGTAATTAATTTAAAACAATTTAGGCAACCATATCAATTAATTTACAACGGTTTAGTTAACCACATTAACAATTTACAAAAAAATTTGTATACCATATAAATTCATTTACAACAATTACGTTGATTAATATTAATTAATTAAGTTAACTACATTAGTTGGTTTACAACAACTTAGTTCACCACATAAATAAATTGACAACAAATTAGTTAAATAATTTCAATTATTTCCAACAAATAATGGAACCACGTAAATTAATTTACAACAATTTAATTAACATGGTTAATAAATGTACATCAATTGAGTTAACCACGTAAATTAGTTCACCACAATTTAATAACCACGTTAGTCAATTTTCAATGATTTAGTTAACCACGAGATAAATTTATATCAATTTAGTAAACCACATTAATTAAATTACAACAATTTAGTAAACCACATTTATTAAATTACAGCAATATAGTTAACCACATAAATTAAATTACAACAATTTAGTTAACCACATAAATTAAATTACAACAATTTTGTTAACCACATTAATTAAATTACAACAATTTAGTTGACCACGTTAATTAATTACAACAATTTTGTTCAACACGTTAATTAAATTACAACAATTGTGTTTACTACATTAATTAAATTACAACAATTGTGTTTACTACATTAGTTAAATTACAACAAGTTAGTAAACCACATTAATTAAATTACACCATTTTTTAACCACATTAATTAAATTACAACAATTTAGTTAACCAGATTAATTAAATTAGAACAATTTAGTTAACCACGTTAATTAAATTACAACGATTTAGTTAACAACATTAATTAAATTACAACAATTTAGTTAACCACATTAATTAAATTACAACAATTTAGTTAACCACGCTAATTAAATTACGACAATTTTGTTCAACACGTTAATCAAATTACAACGAGTGTTTTTATTACATTAGTTAAATTACAACAATTTAGTTAACCACATTAATTAAATTACAACAATGTAGTTAACCACATTAATTAAATTACAACAATTTAGATTATCACGTTAATTAATTTAAAGAATTATGTTAACAGCCTCAGTCAATTTACCACAGTTTAGTTAAACTCGTTTATTAATTTTTAACAATTTTGTTAACCACGTTGAAAAATTTACAACAATTTAATTAACCATGATACTTAAATCACAACGATTTAGTTAATAATGTGAATTAATTTACAACAATTTAGTTAACCACGTTAATTAAATTACAACAATTCAGTTAAACACGTTATTTAATTCTCTACAATTTAGTTAACCACATAATTCAATTTACAATAAATAAGTGAACCACATCAATTTATTTACAAGATTTTTAGTAAGCACGTTCATTATTTACAATAATTTAGTTTCACGTTTATTAATGCAGAACATGTTAGTTAACCACAGTGATTTATTTACTACAATTCAGTTAACCACATTAATTTATTTACAATAATTTAGTTAACAACGTTAATAAATTTACAACAATTTTGTTAACCACATTAATGAAGTTATAAAAATTTAGTTAACAAGCTTGATCTATTTACAACAAATGTGTTAACTACGTTAAATCATTTACAACAATTTAGTTAACAATTAAAATATATTTTTAATTACTATTAAAATATATATTTAATTGCTATTAAATTTTTAAAAAATTACTATGAAAATATTATTTTCCTTTATAAAAATCTCGGAATTTTTTCAAAGGCCATGTGCTAAAAAAAACAATATTAAAGTGTGTCAAATTTTGCAATTCTTTTAGTTTTATTAAACTTTGCATAAAAAAAATATGTACGCGCAAGCATAAGGTGTCTGCGTCGACACCTCATCATGGAGTGAAGTGTTAAGTCTTCTATTAAAAAAAGCTATTGTTTGTCTGCAACAAATACATTTAAATAAATAAACAATAGTTATTATGGTTCAGTGGGACGGCTTTTCGGATTGATGATAGCATAGCATCAATACTGTACCCCCCCTTTTATATATACTTTACATGTACAATTGTTTCTTCACGCAGAAAAAAGTTAGACGCAACGTTTGTTTTATGAGAAATAAAAATAGGAACCAAACAAATAAGAAATAAAGCACTATATGCAAATATTTCCTCTATTGCCTGCTCACATAACTTTGATCCTATGTAAAAAAAAACAAAAACAAAAAAAAACCGAAATGATCAACATTTTTGCGGTTGTTTTAGGTCGGCAAACACAATCGATTGTTTATAATTCATTAAACACAATCTGCTCCCAAACAATGGCTGCAACAAGTTAAGTTCAGGAATTCGCCAGAGACGCACGGTAGTTCCGCTAGTATAGAGCTGGGATGCTATTTACTACCATCCGTCTCTTTTTAACCACCTAACTATGACAGTTGTCTGGTGTAGTTATTTTTTATTTTTTCTGTATGGCCTGGCAATTCCATTCCATTACCTACTTCCGGTTATTAATAGTATAGGTGTCAAAACGACATTCCTCTGATTTCATAGCTGAATTCACCCCTAAAAAGGTTTTACACACACACACACACACACACACACACACACACACACACACACACACACACACACACACACACACACACACACACACACGATTGTATATTCATAAACTTGCGAGTATTTTTTAACTGTTATGTATATGTGTGTACGGCATAATCACGTTGACACATCAGTTCCCAATGGATCACAGAAGTTAAGCAACCTTGAACATTGTTATTACATATGTGTATGTTAAAAAACGACCCTGGTGTCTAACTCTGTCCCGTGGGGAGGCATAGTAAATAGGTACATATGTGTATGTTGTGTTTATGGAGGCAACAAAATACGGATGAAATTAAACAAAAAACAAGTGAATTTATTGAAAGCCTGGAAAAATTATGGATTACAAAAGAAAAATACGAGCATGAAAAATGATATGGTTAAGCTAAAACATGGGAAAGTAAAGGACAAGATATTCTAGTAAAAATATAATAAACTTATAACTTAAAATATTGCAACATTAAGAATGTTTTTTTAATTCAATTTAACATTATATAATCAATTCTTAATGCTGCAATATTTTAAATTATAAATTTATTATATTTTTTTACTAGAATATCGTGTACTTTTCTTTTTCAGTTTTAACAATTAGTCCTTTACTTTTCCATGTTTAAGCTTAACCATATTACTTTTAATGCTCACATTTTTCTATTGTAATATATATATATATATATATATATATATATATATATATATTATTTCTATAATAATTATTAAATACCTACATACACTAGTGTTTCATCCTTTCGGGAATCATCAGTGCAGGGTGTCACGATTAACGGCTATCGAGAAACTCCAACCCCGGCAATAGAAGCCATGTCTGGCTTCATTAGCAAGGACCCGAACCACTAGGCTACCGTAAACCGCGACAGATACAGTTGAAATTAAACATTTATTCTTATTAAATGCTTTTAACGTAAGTCAGAGTGATCTAGTCATTATATGACGATTTGCGCGTATAAATTAAGTTGACCGACTTTATTTCAACTGAAAGTGCTCAACGATAAGAAGCAAGTTTCTTAAAGGGGCTGACGTTATTATTTACTATAATAATTATTAAATATATATATATATATATATATATATATATATATATATATATATAATATAAAGCTGAATGTGTGTGTGTGTGTGTGTGTGTGTGTGTGTGTGTGTGTGTGTGGTCACGAATAGGCTCCTATATGGTTAACTATTTTAAAAAAACTGATTACATATAATGATAGAAGATGTATCGAGACGCAGGAATGGGTATGTTTGATCTGGCAGAACAGTTGTTCATTAAAATTGTGGGGTCTGCGTTCGCGCCTGGTTCACAAAGTATGGAAATAAAAAAATTAAAATAAAAAAACGTTTACAAGCGTTTTTGATATAGATGTACATAAGAATACTTTGATAAGTATGTTTAAACTTAAATAGGGATGGTATAATACAATTGTGGGGTCTGCGTTCTCGCTTGGCCTCTATAGAATGGAAATAGGCACAAACTTTAATAAAGACTTTTCATATCTCTCTGCGTAAGTATACTTTGATAATTATGTTTCAGTTTGAATAAATATGGTATAATAAAATTATGGGGTGTTCGTTCGCGCCTGACCTCCATAGAATGGAAATATGTCACAAAGTTTAACAAGGTTTTTAATATAGATCCACTATTATGATGAGTGTTTCAGTGTAAACAGGTATGGTATAATAAATTTTGGGGTTGATCTATTTTTACTTTAATCATATTTTGCTTTATTTTTGATACCCCCAAATTCGAAGCTATCTCTTTACAACGCTTCCATTTCATAACCTATCATACTTTCATAAATCAGAGTCCATTTTCTGTAGGCTGTTTTTGAACCCAGTCAACGACGGATACTTTTGCTAGTATATATATATATATATATATATATATATATATATATATATATATATATATATATATATAATGTTTCTATCGCTAGACGTCGCATTCCTTATTTTGTTACCCAACACTCTTTCTCCACTTCTGATAAAAAGCATTAAGTTTCGAAACGCCTAGGCATAAAAGATTTTATAACTCCTTTTAATGTATCGTCTTTGCTGAATTAATAATTAGATCTATATGCACCAGTATATTTTTGCATTGGCGATATTTTTAAATTTACACCTCCATTTTTACTAAGTACTTTATCCAAGGCGCCACGGGTCCTTGCGGATATTCAGTTGAAAAATTTATAAAAAGTTTTTAAAATTATACCTTGACTGTTAAAAAATACAATCGTGAATTACGTAAGATTTCTATTCAGTCATGGCCGACGAAACGAGAGCATGCTACCCCCATGGATAGCAATGGTTCTCAACCGGGGTCCATGTGGACCCCCATGGTACATGTAACATTAATATAGGTTCAGTCTTCCTTCAAGATAAACTGTTGATATATGTTCTTTGGTTTTCTTTGCATTAGTGAAAAATAAAATAAGCTATAAGGGTTCGCCAAAATACATTAAAAAGAAAAAAAAGTCATGATTAAAAAAAGGTTGAGAACCATTGGATTAGATAAAGGGTTACGTGCAGATTCCCGAGTTCGACATAAAGATTCCCGAGTTCGACATAAGTATTTTTCTTCAAGTGTATCTTATCGACCTAGGGAATGTTTCTGTTGAACTAGGGAATCTGGACAGAATTTCGAATGGAATCCTTTATTTACTTCACGGGGGTAGTATGCTCTTGTTCCGTCGGCCATGACTGGATATGTGTCCTAACTAATTTGCAATTGCATTTTTCGGTCGCTCACACTGAGAATTGAACATTGAACCGTCAGGAGAATATCATTTTATAATTACTTGAAAAACGTCAATTATAAAGTAATATTCTACTGAAGTTTGAAGGTTCAATCCTCAATGTGGGCGACCAAAAATGCAATTGCGAATTACTTAAGACCTCTATCCAGTTATGGCTGATGGAACAAGAACATACTACCCCCGTTAAGTAAATAAAAAATTCCCTTCGAAATTCTGTGCAGATTCAAGAATCCACCAAGACACACCTGAAGAAGGTCGAAGGTTACATCGATAAAAACGTTGTAAAATGACACTCAAGATGAGAAGAGTTGTCGGATGAACGCAAATGCTAGGAATGACATTTGAAATTTGTGTTGTTTTCATGGAGTTTGAAAAACTGCGGGAGTTGATGCTAGTGATTTTGTAGTTACATCAAAGAAATACTTTCTTTTATTGACGTGACTTTGTGTTGGTCAAGTGAAGTAAAAAAAAAAAGGAACCCATCAGGTAAACATGGTTCTCTTTTAAATCATGCAAGGAAATCGAAACAAAAAAGGCGAGGATTTCACTTATTTATTGCTCTGGCTTCCGGTTTCCGCCTGTGAAACAAAATAAAGCTTCACTGTTAAAATTGATGACCGCAAACAATTCGTACTCTCCATCTCGGCGCTTCACTGTAAAGTTACTGCTTAAAACACGTGTGTGTGTGTGTGTGTGTGTGTGTGTGTGTGTGTGTGTGTTTAGCTTGCTTCTTAATTTTCAACCTGTCTGGCAAATGGCCACACGAACATTCACCATTACTAACAATAGCAACAGAATGCCATCCATCCGATCGGCAGCAGCATCGTTAGATCGGACCATGGAGCGTAAGGGTTTCAGTGACCATAAATAAATAAAGGTCGAGGATATAAGGAACAGGGTTGCAATCGGACATGTTGTGGGATTAATTAATAGAAGCTGAAACTATCTTTTTTTTTCATTCGGAATGAAGTGGCATTTGAATTGGTAGACTACATTGTTGTCAGGAAATTAATCAGTCGGCAAAACCATTGTATGTATTATTGTTCTCATCTTTTCACAACGTTTCGGTCGATATAACCTCCGACCTTCTTCAGGTGTATCGTTGAACTCGGCAATGTTTCTGTCGAACTCAGGAATTTGGACGGAATTTCGAGCGGAACCCTTTATTTACTTTACGGGGGTAGTATTCTCTTGTTCCGTCAGCCATGACTGGAGAGAGGTCCTAAGTAATTCACAAATGTATTTTTCGGTCGCCCATACTGAGGATTGAACCTTCCACCTTCGGGAGAATATCACTTTTACAATTGATTTTTCACAGTACTCTAACCACTGCGCCACGGGTCCTTGAGTTCGACAAAAACATTCCCGAGTTCGATTTTTGGCACTTTTTTTACAGCCATAAAATGTTTCAATTATAGTTGTTTTTCTAGTTTTGCATGTGAATTAAAAAATAGCTGATATTTCCCCAACCTCTGGCATTGATGGAGGGGAGACTAAACCTTGCTTCTATGATTTCAAATGATCTGAAATCATAGCAAGGAGAGACTTGATTCCAAAGAGTTCTCATATGTTATATCC
>NC_136503.1:2438414-2468414 GCF_053919585.1 Euprymna scolopes | reverse complement strand
TATTAATTTATTAATTATTTTATTTTCTTTTATTTATAGTGCGTCAAGAGTTTCAAGTAGAGTTCAATATTATCAGTAAATTCCTAGTTCAGTAGGTAAGTTGTGTAGAATAGGAACCCAAGTTTTAAAAAAGGGAACGGCTGTATTCAACTGTAATATGTACATCATAAGTATAATTATATATTAACATTAATATTAATCAGTTAAAATATATAGTTATGTGAATAATTCATTAGGCCACTAACGTTTAAAATAAAATAAATAGTATACGTTTTTTGAAAAAGTTTACGATGTAATGAATAATTAACGAAATAATGTCAGTTATATTATTCATTGTAAATGCTAACGTTTAAAAAAACTTATGTATAAAATAAATGGTTAACGTGTAAATAAATTAGTGTCCGTATAATATTACTTTTGTAAATTCTAACGTTTCAAAAATTACGTATAAAAATAGGTGAATTAAAGTATAAAAATAAAATAAAATAAATTAGGCTCGATGAGGTGACCATTTAAACCTACGTTAAATGATTATGAAAAGTATAATTATGGTAAGATAACTACATTACGATTAAAGATAAATAAAATAAAAAATAAAAAATATCTTTAGTTAAAAATTAAACTTATTAGGTATAGGGTATGATTATTTGATGTTTAAATACAAATGTTTAAAATAATTAACGTTTAGAATGGTTTCAGTATAGAATAAAATTAGTTATGGGAAAAGGATAAAAGGGGCGGGGGGAACTGGAAATACTATAAAAAACTATAAAAATATTATTTACAAACTTAGGCGTTTTATAATTCTTTAAGCGTATGTATCTGAAAATGCTTACAGGAGATGGCCGATTCTTGTTTTATATTCGATATAATCGGCCATCTCCTGCAAACATTTTCAGATACATACGCTTATATATTTTCAGATTCAATTTCTAATCAAAGATTCAGAAACCATGTTGTATCCTTCAAAAATGAACCGGAGAATGAAACAAATAGAGAAGGTGATAATGATAGAAGGGGACAATCCTAATCACAGACTCTGATGACAGAACATTATCCAATGTCTCAGTCCCACCAGGAAGACCTTGCAATTGCCCCGGAGTTTCCTTCGGGTCTCTATTTTGAAGAAATGACTCTGCTGTGTCAGTGTTGGGTTAATAATCCTCAGTGAGATGTGAGACTGGCAAATTATAGTCTTTCACTAAAAACATTCAGATCAGCATCAACTAAAAAGTGAGCACGAATCTTTTTTTTTCACCACTTATTAAGGCCCAATGGCCACTCGGGGATAAGGGTTATTATGTGTACAGTACTCAATGGGATAGTGTAGCAATAGTATTGGAGAATTGATAAGGTGTCATTACTTGGGGGGGGGCGGTTCACCAGGAATTTGTTTGTGTTGGACTTGAAGACATCCAGGTTGAAGTCGGGAGGGAAACAGGCAAGCAGAACAGAGTTCCACAGGCATGCTGTTCTAAGAAAGAAGCTTTGTTCATGGAATCTACGTTTTGATTTAGGCACAGATAAGGAGTGGGGAAAATTATTGACAGTGGTTTCAGCTAGTCGGTGTTTTTTGAAAAAGATTGGCGAGGGGGGACCAGAGAATGGAGCTCAGACGAGCGCTAGTCATGGAAATAACGATAGAACGACGACAGGCTCGCTACGTCTCTTCTGTGGGAAAGAGGTTGCAGGGTAGAGAAAAGGCATCCCCCACCAAGCCACGAGGTCTATTTTGTACTCTGTCAAGGCAGGATAGGCTGTTTTTAGCCACTTAGCAGGCGATTGACTATTTTTTCAGCATATACAAATTCAAAAAGTTCTTGCAAACCAGAACCTGTCATCAAATTACCAATTGACCTCAACAAGTTCATCTGTGTATATAGCCCACCAAGTCGCAAGACAAATGATTTCAGGAGACTGGAACTAGGCTGGACTATCATCATCGCTTTAATACTAAAATGACTGACCGAATGCTAAAATTGGTGTAATGTTTTTTTTCTGGCTAAATCACTAACGTAACATAACGTTGCGTATACACAGGTTGGGTTATTAAGGTCCCTATCGATCATTGGCAAAAAAAACTATGACCGATTTCTTAGGATATGTTTCTTTGTGCACTGACTGCATAAGGCCTGACCATGCGGGTTTGAACGAATGTAAAATTAGTGAAACCTCCAAAAGGATGTCAACATTAG
Organism: Euprymna scolopes; assembly: GCF_053919585.1. Classification (NCBI taxonomy): domain Eukaryota; kingdom Metazoa; phylum Mollusca; class Cephalopoda; order Sepiida; family Sepiolidae; genus Euprymna; species Euprymna scolopes. The sequence continues at coordinate 2,466,219 of NC_136503.1, read as the reverse complement.
CTGTGGAATCGACAACGTTTTTTGCTTGGATTTTTTAAAATATCATTTGTGGTTTGTTGGTGTGAATCTAGATACTTGATGTTGATCTTTTCAACCCTTATATCTTCTGAAAAGACCTAAATCCTTAGAACTGGTTTTGCTTTAAATTTCCTGGGACATAAAAGACGCTATGATGCTCATATCGTGGAATGTGTTGAATTCATCAAAACTCTTTACATTATGGTCCACATTTTCAGCTACAAACTGCATAAATTCAGTTTCAACAGGAAAGAGAGTTTCAGCGCCATGAACAAGAGTAGCACTTCTTTCGAATTTCTGGACTTCCGAGTAAGATGAATAGAAGCCATGCTTATTCATATTAAGTCAATTAAGAACCTCGATCCAAATTAGTTGTGTATTTCTACTGCTAAGCCAAACTGCAAAGGTGCAAGAAGAACTCTGGATCTTACAGACTGTATTATCGCTTGACTTATTGATGCAAGTTTCAAATCATTGTCTTTGCCTGCAAATGTCTTCCCGAGAAAGATCGACAGTGTTTTATGAATATATTTAAAATTGCACCCTGTTCAAAATCATTCTTAGACGGATAATATTTTGAACTTGTCTGGATATTTTTAATGTCATTCTTTATAAGCTTGACTGCCATCTCTATGATTCTAATTGCCTCTGATTCTGAATTGTCTGTCGAGCGGCTCTGTGCATAGAATACATTTTACTATACTTAAGAATGTAACAAAATAAGGTTTCCCGTTAATTTCAGTCACAATGATTTTGTCTTTGAAATGTTCTAGCAATTAAGATTTCATTTATGAGAGACTGTACGATCCAAATCCAGTGTCCTCGAGTATTTCCTCCAGAAATAATGGACATACTTGTCAGGAAATGTGATGAATTTTAAGTCGAAATTTTAATTTGGATTTTAAAGATGGTGGACGTTGACCCCTTTCTGCAAGCGTAATTTTGATAAACTGCTTTTTATTTGAAAGAGGTTATTCATGCGCAATATTCAAGGTAAAAACTTTTGTTAGCAATTTGTTTGAGGTTCAGCCAAAAATCAACTAGATTGACTGGACTATATGTCGCTGTGTTAATACCTCATTATAATAAAGCTTCCTATTCCAGTGGCTTCTTTACAAAAACTGTTTGTGGAACTTTTCTTTTATTGACTGTTTGCTGCCCACTTATTGCTTTGTTTTTGTTTGTTTTTTCAAGATTAAAATGAATAGGCAAATCCTATCTTTGTGATGATTATCTTTCGTTCTTATTTGTTTCTTAGATCAAGTGGTTTCACGCTTATTATTATTATTATTATTATTATTATTATTATTATTATTATCATTATTATTATTATCATTATTATTATTATTATTATTATTATTATTATTATTATCATTATTATTATTATTATCATTATTATTATTATTATTATCATCATTATTATTATTAACATTATTATTATTATTAACATTATTATTATTATTATTATTATTATTATTAACATTATTATTATTAACATTATTATTAACATTATTATTATTATTATTATTGTTATTATTATTATTATTAACATTATTATTATTATTAACATTATTAACATTATTATTATTAACATTATTATTATTAACATTATTATTATTAACATTATTATCATTATTATTATTGTTATTATTATTATTATTATTAACATTATTATTATTATTAACATTATTATTATTATTAACATTATTATTATTATTATTATTAACATTATTATTATTAACATTATTATTATTATTAACATTATTATTATTATTATTATTATTATTATTATTATTATTATTATTATTATTATTATTGGCTCACATGGGGCTTTCACACAAGTCAAGAAACGATCTGATTGGAGACCTGTGGTGTTCTCTGGAAGCTGAGTGACAACAAGTCTCCCCAGACGTCCAGCTCTCTCCTCCTCCTTCGATAGCAACAGCCTCTTACCATTGATTTCTCGCTGGCAGTGGCCATTGGTTTATACTGGAATTTGAGTGGCACTAAGCCTCCCCAAGATCCCAGTTCTCTTCACACTTGTCCAGCGGAGGTCTGGCCAGTGCTCCCTCCTCGGTCTTTCTATCGTCCTTGACCCTTCTCGGCTCTTTGGTATAACTTTCTATTGGGGAAACGATGGTGAAACAATGGAGGGGATGCATGATGGGGGCGTAGAACATGTAGTTCTGCAGCTTCGGTGTTCTTCATTCCTTGTAACGCTTCGTTATATTGTATTATTCTCTGCATTCAAGGGGTTTCCTTAATATTTCAGCCGTTTTCATTATCGTTAGGCGTTGTATTTTTGCAGCTATTCCTCTGATTCCAATTTCTGCCATTCTTTTTTCCAGGTCTTTCGGAATTGTTCCTAGTGCTCCTACTGTTATCGGTACTATTTTGATTTTCTTCATCATCCAAATCCCTTTTAACTCTCTGGCTAGTTCTGTGTATTTTCTTCGTTTCTCTTTTTCTTTCATACTCACCCTGTGGTCAGCTGGGACAGCAAAGTCTACGATTTGACAGGATTTTTCTTTCTTGTTAATTATTATGACATCTGGTCTTCTTGCTTGGATGGGTTTGTCCGTTTGTATGTCCATGTCCCATAGGATTTTGTGGTTCTCGTTTTCGAGTGCTGTTGTGGGTTTATGCTTGTACAATTTATCTGTACGCTAAAAATGCAATCGTTTGCATAATTCCCAGTGCACCGCCCTCCCCACTTGGTCATGCCTGTTTATTATTATTATTATTATTATTATTATTATTATTATTATTGTTATTGTTATTATTATTATTATTATTATTATTATTATTATTATTATTTAGCGAGTTATTTTAATAAAAAAGATCAAAATTACGATAGTGTTAGAGTTCTTTTGTTGTCTTTCTTTATAGATTTTTAAAAATGCTGACATCTTTCAACCCTTGGGAGCACTTGCTTCAACTCCGAGATCTCTATGATTAGACGAAAGCACTTGTTGAGTCGATCTCCTCTGTGTTCTCAAACGAATATTTGTGTTACTGTGAATCTACGTTTGTGTGCGTCCACTGCATAGTCCGTGATAGTCCGTCCCAATTCAGTGCTTGATATTGACACTGGTCGTCCTCTAAATCAGGTTATTTCCGCCGCTGATGTAAAATAAAATCACGACTACATTTTAAAGCTTTATTATAAGTTGTTACAATCCTATGTGGATTTTCTACTGAATGAAACACTTGCATTCAGTGTTCTGAGCACTACCAAATCGAAAGTCCAAACGGACATAAAATGATTTAACAGAAGTCGATTCGGTTCTCGCTTACTAAAGTTGGAATTAATACTGAAAAGAAGAAAAGTACAGATTACACACAAAATAATATTTGTATTGATTTATGAAATGCATCAATTATCGAATATTCCATTACGGTGCACTTTTATTTGTACAAATGTTGAGTTAGTAAATAATTTTCTTCTCATTTATTGACCAGTAAATAATGTTACATCATATTTTTCATTTGTTCTCGTAGTTTTACTGGATTCCAGAACAAGAATCCTTCTAGTCTGGTGGAGGACCCAGCTTGATTAAGTTAACTATAAGTCAAATCACTTAGAAAATGTTCACGAATCCTCATATAAGCCAGTTTATGTTACCTATGCCAAGGGAATTTTGTTTGGACTTCGAATATTATGTAGTTTAGAATATTTATTTGAGGTTAACTTGAAGGAAAATATCCTCATGCACGCTGTTCCTGAAAATCCCTGTACAGAGAGATCTTAGACAATCAAGGATAGCGTCTAGTACGCATTCAAGTTCTATCTTTACCATTGTGGATATATCTTTACCATTGTGGATATATCTTAAACATTGTGCATATCTTAAACATTGTGTATATATTAAACATTGTGTATATCTTTAACATTGTATATATCTTAAACAGTGTGTGTATCTTTAACAGTGTATATATCTTTAACTGTGTGTATATCTTAAACAGTGTATATATTTTTAACTGTGTATATCTTAAACAGTGTATATATCTTTAACTGTGAATAAACAGTGTGTATATATCTTAAACAGTGTATATATCTTAAACTGTGTATATATCTTAAACTGTGTGTATATCTTTAACAGTGTGTATATATCTTAAACAGTGTACATATCTTAAACAGTGTATATATCTTAAACATTCTATATATCTTAAACAGTGTATATATCTTAAACAGTGTATTTATCTTAAACTATGTGTATATCTTAAACTGTGTGTATATCTTTAAGTGTGTATATATCTTAAACAGTGTATATATCTTAAACTGTGTATATATCTTAAACTGTGTGTATATCTTTAACAGTGCATATATCTTAAAAAGTGTATATATCTTAAACAGTGTATATATCTTTAACAGTGTATATATCTTAAACTGTGTGTATATGTTTAACAGTGTATATATCTTAAACAGTGTATATATCTTAAACAGTGTATATATCTTTAACAGTGTATATCTTTAACAGTGTATATATCTTAAGCAGTGTGTATATTTTTAACAGTGTATATATCTTAAGCAGTGTGTATATCTTAAACATTGTGTATATCTTAAACATTGTATATATCTTTAACAGTGTATATATCTTAAACAGTGTATATATCTTAAGCAGTGTGTATATCTTTAACATTGTGTATATCTTTAACACTGTATATATCTTTAACATTGTGTATATATTAAACATTTTGTATATATTAAACATTGTATATATCTTAAACAGTGTATATATCTTTAACAGTGTATATATCCTTAACATTGTGTATATCTTTAACAGTGTATATATCTTTAACAGTGTATATATTAAACATTGTGTATATCTTTAACATTGTATATATCTTAAATAGTGTATATATCTTTAACATTTTGTATATCTTTAACAGTGCGTATATCTTAAACATTGTGTATATCTTAAACATTGTGTATATCTTAAACATTGTGTATATCTTTAACAGTGTATATATCTTTAACATTGTATATATCTTAAACATTATGTATATCTTAAACAGTGTATATATCTTAAACAGTGTATATATCTTAAACAGTGTATATATCTTAAGCAGTGTATATATCTTTAACAATGTATATATATATATCTTCAACAGTGTATATATCTTAAACAATGTGTATATCTTTAACAGTGTATATATCTTAAACATTGTATATATCTTTAACAATGTATATATATATATTTAACAGTATATATATATATATCTTTAACATTCTATATATATATATATATATATATATCTTTAACAGTGTATATATATATCTTTAACAGTGTATATATCTTTAACAGTGTATATATCTTAAACATTGTATATATCTTTAACAATGTATATATATATATTTAACAGTGTATATCTTTAACATTCTATATATATATATATATATATATATCTTTAACAGTGTATATATATATCTTTAACAATGTATATATATATCTTTAACAGTTTATATATCTTAAACAATGTGCATATGAACGTGTGTTCCTTCATGAGTTTATTAATGTTTATATGTGTTTACGTGCTTTTGTTTTATTGTTCGTTTCTGTGCTTGAATGCGATCTCTTAGCTTTTCTTAATTCTTTCAGTAAAAAACAAAAAACAACAACAAAAAACAACTATATTTTTATTCATACAAAAGAAAGATAAAAAAAAAATGTGAACATAATACGACGAAAAACATGTGTGTGAAATAATCCAAAGATTAAATGAAAATTAGTCACAGATATTTTTTTCACGAAGTTTTCTCTTTGAATCAATGAGGGAATCGCCATTAAACCGACCGTTGCGCTTCATAAACGCTTTTCATCCTCCCAACAAAGAAGAGTTTTATTAAATATTAAATGGATTTCGCATATCAAATATATTTTGAGGCGCGATTTCATTTCTCTTTTATTCTCACTCCTACTCTACCTCTCTCTCACACTAGACATACGGTTTCTCTCTGTAGCGCCCCCACTCTTTCACATAATATATTATGTGCATGCATTATGTGACTCTAAGTAACCTCTCTCTTTCTCTCTATCTATATCAAACAGTCTTGTGTGCGGATGACTTACACCCTTTAATTAGTTCAGCATTTCGGTGAGTAAAATAACAAACGGTCACCAACACATAATTTAATGCTGTTAAACAAATGGAGCTCAAGGCGTTTGGACAATGATTATTGCCAGTTCACCGATCTGGCTGCTGACATCAAAGCGGTGTAATGGTTAAACGTGCCGACTGTTGTTCCGGCGGGCGAGTTTCAATCCTAGCTACCCGCTATATAGAGCAATTAAACTGCGAAACAGTATGACTGTGTGTATATTTATATATATTTTATCAATATAAACAAATGTATATGGTCGCGACACAGGACATGCTTATGTTTCGGACAAATGTTCAATTACACCCATTTGTCCAAAACATTTGAATGTCCAATGTCGCGACCATGTACATTTGTTTATATTGATAAAATATATATCTTGCTCTTCTTTTATTGAGCACGCTTAATGACCTTGTAAAATTCATTAGTTATCACTTTAAATACATTTAACCTGATATATATATATATATATATATATATATATATATATATATATATATATATATATATATATATATATATATATATATATTAGCAGACCGCCCGGAATTGCTCAGTCGTAAAATACGCTTAAATATGATATTTTGATTAATGCAGATTTCGTATTTATTATTATATTATATTGGACCCAGTATATACTAATGTATAGGTTAAAAAAAAAAAAAAAAAATACACGGGCGACATCACCGAGAATCGAAACCAAAACGTTTAGCATACGATTTACTTTTCCTTTGGCGTTAATGCCTGAACTATGAAGACATGTTTGCTGCAAAGCTACAAATTAAAATATAATCCAATAGCTATTACGTTACGCATGCTTATTCGTTATGCCGTCGTTCGACATTTTTTTAAATTTATATATATGTGTGTGTGTGTGTGTGTGTGTGTGTGTGCGCGTGTGTAAATTGCGTAATGTAAGCAGACTATAAGGTATTTGTAGCTTCTCTACTAATTTTCGGATTTTTTAATCATGTCAAAACCAATTTTATTTCGTATTAGTGGATTGATTGTTGCTATTTCTTCTGATTAAATATATTCAAAATAGATTCACTGATAGATATAATAATTAATAATAATAATTAAGTGATTGATTTTGTGCTACGAAACAGATACTGCCAAGAATTGTGAATGTCATTTGAATTAAAGAAATAAATTGTAAGATGGTCAACATCATGAACTTTGGAATATAGACCTTTGTCATTCATTCACTATATTGCTCTGTAATTACATTGAACTTCTTGAATAAGGATCGGTATATATTATAAGGAAATAAAGTATATTTCCACAGATAATATATATATATATATATATATATATATATATATATATATATATATGACCTTGCTGACTGTCGCAGACTACCAAACAGTCAGCAAGGTCAGAGTTAGATAACATTTTGCAGATGAGTGCACCGTTTTTCCTTGCCTAAAAGCCAAATATAAAATTTCAAATGAGTTCGAATACCTTATATATTAAGTTTCATGTCTGTAGATCAAAAACTGACAGAGGAGTTTGGTAGGCAATTTTTTAACAAATATATATATATGCGCATACATAAATATAGAGAAAGATGTTTGTGTTTACTATAACCTTTTTACACAAATATTACGCAAGTATAAAGCATGTAGAGTATCTGCATTAAAATATAATTACACGTAATAGTTATAATTACACGCGTTTTTTCATCCAATCAAATTCCGAGTTTTTTATTCTAATTTTTTCACCATTTTTTAAATTCTGTCATAATTAATCATTGATTTTCGTTGTGTACTTCGTCATATGAAAATCGGAAACCGTTTATCGCATGCTAGGTTTTGGTTGGAGCAGAGCACAACAAAAGTCACAATCCGACTTTCCTTCGTCTTGTAATGTTAATGTCTCTCACTCCTGGACAGGATTCAAAAGAGTCGCCAACCTGATAGGTCCTGAACTGTCATCTAGGTTTCAGCCGCTGTCCCATCGACGAAATGTTGCATCCCTCTGCCTTTTCTACAAGTACTTTAATGGTGAATGTTCTGACGAACTACAAGCACTTGTACCCCCTCGACGTGAATACCCCCGACAAACCCGACAAGCAGCTAAATCCCATCCCTTCACAGTTGAGATCCTAAGGTGTAAGAAATCCTTCTACTCCAATAGTTTCTTCCCCAGGACGGCTTCCCAACTGTACTGACATGCAGAAGTTCAAGTGTAATGTGAACAGACATCTTGTCACTCATCTCCCTTCATAATACCCCTGCAACTTATGTCCACGATAGTAGCTCCCTTCTTCAAAGTGGCACTGTGCATTGTTTGGATGAAAATTGAATAAAAAAAAAGGATTGTGTCTGACATAGATCACCTGGTATTCCCAACTGGTTACTAATCTAAGTAATGGCCATCACCAAAGTTGCTTAACTTCAGTGACTTTAGATGAACTCGAAAGTTCTATTAATTAAATAATAATCCCACCATTTTTTCTTTTACCATTTCATTTTTTTTAATATATTTTTTTTATATATAATGTCCTTTTCATCAGTACTAATTTCTGTTTCTTTCTAACTTCGTTTATATTTGATTGTGATTTTCCGTTTTCATCGTCCGATAAAGCAAAATGGCGTGATTAGCAAGCATCAGATATCCGTGATTTGGCAACAAGGCGACCGTAGGCAGCTTTGCTAAATAATATAGACGTTAACTCGTAAAAAAAAAAAAAAAAAATAAAATAAAAAAATAAAATAAATAGATGGCGTCTCGATCGAATTTATCTTTCCATAAAATCCACAAAATAAATTAACCTTATCGATATGTGTCTCGATAAAGGGAATCAATTGAGGAAGTAAAACAATTGTAGATAACAATATGGCGTTTTGGATCAGTTTCGATCTTTCCATAAATAAAATTATTCGTAATTCGAATTCGTGGATCTGGTTTATCGTTAGCAACTGAAACCACAATATTCTTCATCTCGAAAGCTATTTCCATTAATTTGCCTTTCCCCAAGGTCAGAGTTAGATACAAGATCGGTTATTTATGTAGGAGGGAATCCAACTACTTCTTAGTCATAATACAGAAAAGAATTTCTAACTTATACGTCCGTCACTGACTACTAAGCTTCAGCCGCTGTCGCATCGCTGCGATGTTACATCAATGTGGTTGCTGTACAAGTACTTCCAAGGAAGGTGCTCTAATGAACTTACTATAACCCCCACCCCATGTAAAAAGCCCCGACAAACCCGAAAAACCCGAAAAACCCGACAAGTAGAATAAAACTACCTCTTCATCGTAGAGGTCCTCAGGTGTTGGAAAACTTTTTATTATAAAAATTCTTGCGGTTTTTAATTTTTAAATTCAGATGAACATATCTCGGCTCAAAAAAAAAATTTACTGATCGAAATGAGCGCTATCAAAATCAATACACTTTTGCCAACACAATACGAATGTATTTTTGCCAGTAGCGTAAAAATCTTGAGTTCTGGTGGCAATGAAGTCGCTGAAGACTTTTTTGATGTCGTTTAGGTTTTGAAGTATTTCTCACGTAGAAAGTTGTCGAGGCTTGAAAAAGCGGTAGTCGGTAGCTAAGAAGTCTGGAAAGTATGGCGGATGAGGCAGAGTTTTGTAGCCTAATTCGTTCAGCAACGTGCGGTCGGGCATTGTAGTGGAGGACAACTGGACCTTTTTTGTTGATTAATGCTGGGTGTTGTTGTCGAAGTTTCTGATGCATTTCATCCATTTCTTGGCAGTACTTCTTCTTCGAAATGGTTTCATCTGCATTTTAAAAACTGTAATGGATGAGATCGACCGAAGACCACCATGATCTTCTTTCGGTGTAACTCTTACTTCGAGAAGTTTTGTGGAGCTTCGTCAGTGTCTAACCACTAAGCTGAGCGTCGCCGGTCGTCATAAAGAACCCACTTTTCATCGCAAGTTACCTGTCGAGAAACGGGTCGTTCTTGTTGCGAAAAAGAAGGGAAGCTGACACTTTACAACGGCGTTTCTTTTACTTGTCGTTCTATTCGTGAAACACCCATTTATCAAGATATTTTTGCCATTCTAACCCCTTTCAAGTGTTTGGAAATCGTCGTATAGATTACGTCTAATTCAGAAGCAAGTTCTCAAACAGTTGTGCGCAGATTGGCTTCAACTAAGGCTCTTAATTGATCGTTGTCACCATCCGATGGCCGACCACTACACTCATCATCTTCAAGACTCTCTTCGTCGCCACGAAATTTCTTAAGCCACCATTCTACCGTGTGTTCTGTAGTGATTCCTGGGTCAAACGCTTCGTAGATACCGACAGGCTGTTTCAGCGGCTTTTCGGCCTAGCTTGAATTGAAATAAGAAAATTGCATGAATTTGCTTTTTTCCATCTTGTATTCAACGTTAAAAAAAGAAGATATAGGTGTTTTAAAACGATTGTAATTTTAGCGATTAGATAGGGCGAAAAACGCTCTTTTAAATGATATATAAAGTAAAGTTATTATAACGAAAACTTATTTGAAAATACATCATTTGAAATCAAAATAAAAAATTCCGAAAAAAAAAAACTTTCTTTTCAACCTAATACTTACTTGCTTGAACGCTTGACGTTGGAATTATCTCTATGCCGACTGTCTTCTCTGATTGCACAAATATAAGGAAATTTAAATGTAATGTGGAAAAGCATTTTGCTAACCAACTCCCCACTTAGGATGTCCCTATAAATCTATAAAAATCAAGGCATTATCTCAGCGACAATGTTTAGGGTGAAGAAATGCCACTGGGAATTTGGGAAAAATGAAAATTTACTCAGTCTAGAATGCTTTCCTTTTCACTGAGAATAAAAATGATGAAATTTGATACCACAAGAGATACTACAGTTTAATCATTTCTCAAGAAATAGCTGGATTTTGCTTCCATTTATAACTTCAATTAAAATAAGTCATTGAAATGCTCAATTTTAAGTTCTAGAAACATGTTTACCAGAATAAACAGTTGGAAATAAGTTGTACACCATCCATGACTATGCAATTTCTACAGTTACGTACCATTGAAAACGGAGCTATTCAACCTGATATTATGATATGGGACAAGGAGAAAGAAGCAACCTTAGTAGAAGATGTCCCCAATGATATTGGATTAAACATAGCTAAGAAGGAAAAGATAACGAACACCAATGTCTTATATGCAACTTGAAAAGAAACTGGAATTTTGGGAAGATCTGTATCATTACAGTAATTATAGGATTTACTGGACTCATAAAAAAAAAAGAATTTCAAAAACTACTTAGAAAATATACCCAGTGAACCAAGTGTAAGAAAGATACAAACAATTGAACGTAAAGAGACAGTAAGAATCTTGCAAAGATCTCTTGTATGAAATAGTGGGTAAATCTCTGACATCCGATAGAATGCCCCGTCTACAACTAGATCCAAACGATAAGAAAATTGAAGAAAATGTGACAGACGAATGTACAGAAATATTGTTACAATCGTACGCAACACAAATTAATGTCTTCGAATTAACTGTTGACTCACCATTTATCAATATGTAAAAGGCACTCAAGGATAATCGTTGAGATGAATCGAATGATAGTTGAATGATGATGAATATTATGAGAGGATTGAAAATCGTCACATGCAACCAAATCTAAACAACAGTCGACCCAGAAAATAACATTTTTTCCCTTTTTATAATTTGAATGCTGTTGCTCTCCATCAAGTCACTGTTTTGATGCGTCATTGCAATTCAACTTCCGTTTCCAATAAATTGTTTTCACAAGAAATGCTTGCGGAACTCTCTCCTTACTGACTATTTTTCTCCTACTTATAGACTTTTTTTTACATACATAAAGTGGCTTCACGCCTTGTCTGTAATTATTTCTATCTAAAAATTATTTATGTAGACAATATATTCAATTTTTGAAAGTTACAAGACTTTACAAGAAAATTTTGAAAAAAAAAATCTTTACCCAATTATGTATAGCTTTATTTATTATTTCACTTCCCTGCAACCTCTATCTCACAGAAGAGATGTTGCGAGTTTGTCTCTGCTTTATCGTTATTTTTATGGCAAGTGCTCGACTGAGCTTCAATTTATGGTCTTGCCAAACTTTCACAAGAAACACTCGTCTAGCTGAAAACACTATCAATAATCCCCCCCACTCTTTATCTGTGCCTAAACCTAAACGTAGATTCCACGAACAAAGCTTCTACTTAGAACTGCACGCCTGTGGAATTGTCTTCCGTTTTCCTGCTTTCTGGCTGACTACAATATGATTGTCTTCAAGTCCAACGTAAACAAGTTCTTGATGAGCCGTTCCACTTAAGTTAGACAAATTTACCCAATTTCCATTACTAACGATTACTATATTGTCCAATTGACTATTGTACACACTTAACCTTTATCCTCGAGTGGTCTCTGGCTTTGATATGTGGTTATGCCTATGTAAAAAAATAAATAAATATTCCAAGCATTATATGTTAAAAAAATAAATATTCCAAGCATTATATTAATCCTTATCCTCGGGTAAACTTCTTGATAAATGGTAACATCCTAGTGAAAAATGTTCTAGCTACCCGTCCTGAAAAAAAGCAGTAAAACAGAGGGGAACGATATCCACGTTTCTCATAAGGTTGTCTCGCATGCAGAAACGCTTAAGCGTGTCCTGTATCGCTACAAGGCTGGGAAAGCGTCAATGCATGGACTATTATTGCTACATATGTGCTGATGCATCTGCTACCAGTCTCTAATCTCTCACTTCTAGGCTTCAAAAAAGAGTCGCCAAACGAATAGGTTCAGCACTATCAACCAAACTCCAATCTCTGTCCCATCGACGAAATGTTGCATCACTGTGTCTGTTTTACAGTTATTTTAATGGAAAGTGCTTCGACGAACTGTAAGCTCTTGTACACCCCTCTACGTAAATACTCTTGATTAACCTGAAAGGCAGCAAAATCCCACCCCTTCACTGCAAAGATGCATAGATGTCATAAACCCTTCCACTTTAATAGTTTCTTCCCTAGAACTGCTATATTTTGGAATTCCCTTCCTGGTTCCTGCTTCCTCGATTGTACTGACATGCAGAAGTTAATATATAATGTGAACAAACACCTTGCTGCTCAACTCCCCACATAGTATCTCTGCAAATTTTATCTCAAATAATACCCCCCCCCTACATCCAAGAAGCACTGTACCTTGTTTGAGGATAGACGCAGTAGGTGCATCAGAATTTTGAGGGAATTTTTGGCACCCCTAATACAAAACTGCGAATAAAATATAAAAAAAACTCGTAATTTCTCTTTTTAAAGTAGGTTGTTTATTTGATTTATGGAATATACTTCCAAAATAAACTATTAAAGTTGTTTAAAAAATGATAGAAATATTATTTTTGATTTAAAAAAAAAAACAGTGTTTACAAAGTGCCGGCGCGCCTTCATGCAGGCATTTTTTTTACGTAATGAAATAAATTGAATTTTACGAGTTTAATATTTTTTCAATTTTTAAACTTTAAAAATCTTTTAAAAATTTTCTATTGGTTCAATTTTTACGATATTTTCAGGGTCAATGTGAAATTTTATGCTCTTTCTCATAAACTAAATATACTATTTTAGATAAACGTTTTTTTTTAATTCACCCCCACCCATTTTGAAATGTCTATTAAAATTTTAATAATTAATTTACTCAGCAAAGTTTTATATATCACAAATTGAAGATAAAAGATCAATAAATATAATATTCTAATTAAAAAAAAAAGTTGTTTTTTTTTTAGAAATTTACCTGTAAAGTCCAAAGTGTGAAACCTTTATTTTTTACACTACGTTGATTTTTTTTTAAGCATATGTTATGCTTAGATTGTCAAGTACATATTGGACGCTGACGACAATTTTTTCTATTTCATTCAATGTTTTCTTTTTTTTTTTAGACATTAAAATATCACGCGATAAAGAAGAATTAAAATATATTAAATCAAAAATTCATGTATTTCTTTAAGAGAATAAAAAAATCGGTCGAGTGGGGTTTTTTTTCATAAAGGCAAAAACTTATAAGTGAATGTGTTCATTTTTTAACTACGGAGGCACCAAAATACTAATTTGGGTTTACAGCACGCAATAGAGAGAGATATTAATTACGTCCCTTTGAAGCCACCAGAAGAAAAAGGTGAATAAAATCAGACGTTTATTTGAACAGTTAAAAAATGAGTTCGCGTTTTTTTAATCCTTGTTTAAAAAAGTATTTTATTTAAAAAGGACATGGAATATAAGTATAAATAGGGATAAATTCTTTACAATGAACAATGGAAATACCCATTTGAATAGTAGTTTTTATAGGTAAGAGATTTTTTGGAATTTATATATATTTTTTATAATCGAAGTAAGTAAAATTTCGTTGATTTTCTTTAAATCTTTTTTAAAGAAAACCGATTTGAAAATTATTATTATAAAAAATAAATATTGCATAATTTGCTATTAAACCTGTTATTTTATTAACATTGAATTACATTTTCCAAGTAGTTATAAGCTTCGAAAGATAGTAAGTTGAATTATTCAAGTTCATATACGGCATTTTTAATGGTTGCTTCTGATTCACCTATAGAAGCAGTAAAAAAAAAAAAAAAAAAAAAAAAAAGAATCGAAAATAAACTGTAAACTGCAAGATGAACAAAATTATACTTATTGTAAAAAGAAGGTGATATCCGCCGAGATCATCCCCGGTTCTCAGGGTTGACATCATTATTGCTTTCTTTTGTGGACATAAGCGGGAATGAATTGTAATTTATACTCTACACTTAGAATGAAATGCCGACTTACGGAAGCTTTGTCGTTTCGCGTGGATGGCGTCTATCTTTTATAGATCGCTCCCACCGAATCGCCCTCAACCCTAAACTGTTTACTAGCCCTCCCCACTTCCACCCAATGCTTCAAATTACCTCAAAATAAAGCCCGCCTCATTCGCCATTGATATTCATCCTCCCCACAGTTGAATAAACTGTGTTTCGCATAGGTCGGCCATTTTGTCTAACGATATCTTGGTGGACCGTTGTTTCTCAGCTTCGTTGTTCAGTTTTTTTTTTTTTTTTTTTTTTTTTTTTTTTTTAAATTTAGTATTGGATCTGTACAGTGAGGGAGGGAGGGGTGAGAAATGAGGGAGTTGATAATTGAATAAGCATGGGAGAAAAGAGGGGGGGGAAGAGAAGAAAATAGAAGGGAGAGGCTTGTCATAAGATTTATAAACTGCGGAAATAGAAAGGCGGCATTCAACACGGAAGCGTTCGCTTAATGAGTCAAACACAATTTACGCCTTAATTATAAGTGAATATATATATATATATATATATATATATATATATATATATATATATTTATATATATATATATACACACACTAGTATATATATATACACTAGTATATATTTATATATATATAAATATATATATATATTTATATATATATATATATATATATATATATATATATATATATATATATATATATATATATATACTAGCAAAAGTACCCGTCGTTGAGACTGGGTTAAAAAAACAGCCTACAGAAAATGGACTCTAATTTATGAAAGGTTATGAAAAGGAAGGGTTGTAAAGAGATAACTTCGAATTTGGGGGTATCAAAACCAAAGCAAAATATGATGAAAGTAAAAATAAAATAGATAAGCGCTATAATTTATTATACCATACCTGTTCACACTAGAACACTTGTCACAATATTCTGTGGATCTATATTAAAAAACCTTTTTAAACTTTGTGACATATTTCCATTCTATAGAGGTCAGGAGCGAACGAACACCCCATAATTTTATTATACCATATTTCTTCAAACAAACATAATTATCAAAGTATACTTACGCAGATAGATATGAAAAGTCTTTATTAAAGTTTGTGCCTATTTCCATTCTATGGAGGCCAAGCGCGAACGCAGACCCCACAATTTTATTATACCATCCCTATTTAAGTTAAAACATACTTATCAAAGTATTCTTATGTACATCTATATCGAAAACACTTGTAAACGTTTTTTTTTAATTTTTTAATTTTTTTCCATACTTTGTGGACCAGGCGCGAACGAAGACCCCACAATTTAAATGAACCACCGTTCGGCCAGATCAAACATACCCATTCCTGTGTCTCGATACATCTTCTATCATTATATGTAATCAGTTTTTTAAAATAGTCAAGCATATAGGAGCCTATTCGTGACCACACACACACACACACACACACACGCAGACATTCAGATTTATATTATAGATATATGTGCAGTAAGTATGTCGTAGTTCACAGTATCGCAAACAAGAAGCATATAAATGAAATCTACTTAAAAACGCGATAAACCCAGCAGTCTCCCGAGATAGTCCAGGAATAGAGGTTTAGGCTTGAAACCATGCTATCCCGATTTCGAATCTCGCTAGATTCAGCCACTCTGTTGAGCCGTAAACGACGAAATACATCTCAGTAATTAATAATATTTTAAACAATATATACCCCCATTTGGGGGTACCAAATTGGTCAAAGAGAAATTATACCCAACTCGCATTTAGGTAAAAATGCACTTTCATATAAATAAATGAATTCATTCAAAAGTATCGCTAATAAAAACAAATAGATAACATAAAAATATATATTTTTTAGTGTTAGGACGATTGATCGGAATCGGAAAAATCGCAACGTTTGCGGGTATCGAAATCGGAAAAATTTGTGCCTTTTTTCCGCTGACAAAACGAATCTTTTAATTGCCTTTTTATTTGCGATAATGATAAAATAGTAAATATTTATTGATTTTAACCAACCAGTAAAACTAAAAATCTATTGATTAACCTCCACAATTGTATTTTTACGTTTACGAAAATATTTGCACATTTAACATGTGTATTTACGGTAACTGGGGTGAAAATAGAAATTCTTGAATTAAACATTTAGGGATTTATAAAGAATCGGAATCACAATGTGTAATTTAGTACGGAATCAGGAAAAATATTGGAATCGTTGCATCACTAATATATATATATATATATATATATATATATATATATATATATATGTATATATATAACCGAAATTTTCTGTCAGTGTGTTTATGTGTCTGTGTGTGTACATTTCCCTACCAAGCTACTCTGGCAATGTTCGGCCTATAAACTTGGGCATTGAGATTTGAGAAAACCTTTTTAATCAGTTTTCGGCCAGAAATTTGGCAGTAGAGGGGCCAAAGTTCAACGATTTAAAAACTCTACCAAACTCCTCCACTAATTTTGGGTCTAAACACTTGAAATTGTAAATGTAGGTTACTTAGACATGGGCCAAACTTTTTAATTCGATTTAAGCCCAAAAAATAAATGTTAAGGGGATGAAAATTGGAGTCAAAGTTAATAAAAAATGTTACGTCTGCGGTCTCTTCCAAATTACTCAGCCAATTTTGGGTCTAAACATTTGAAATTTGACATAAAGAGTATTCAAATATGCGGCAAGATGATTAATCAGTTTTGGGGCGAAAATTTAGCTGCAACGAGGTTAAAGTTGAAAGAGTTGACCTTTGCAAACTCTACTCTGTATTACAATCCGGTGCATTAATAAATTTATTGGACAGGGACCTATGTTTTCAGTGGCGTCCGTGTGTCCGTGTGTCCGTGTGTCCGTGCGTCCGTGCTTCCGTGCGCCCATTAATCCGGATGATTGCCAGATAACCATCCATTAGTTTTTCTTGCAATTTAGCCACAACTTGCATTTCATTACATAGATGTGTACAGTAAAAAAATGTTTTTGAAAAAAATTCCCGTTGCATCCTCAGGGGCGCAAAAGAGGTCAAAAATGGTCCCCAAATCGCCAACAATGGCACGTTTTGCCTCATAACTTTTGATCTATCCATTAGATTTTTCTGAAATTTGACCAAAATGTGGAGGCCATTGTTCTTAATATAAATCCAGTATGCGTGACCCTGGCAAAATTCTGGTTCGCATCGCTCTGGACTTTTAGGGCTAAAAAAACACGCCTTTTTGGAGCTCTTTTTTCATATTACTCAAAAACTTGATATGTATGTCTATATAGTAGTTTTCTATGGTGCTGAATTCAAATATACATGTCTTAAGGCATGAAACTGCACCAGTTGTCCATTTTCACTGGGATTCAGCGTTCCCAGGAGCTCAAAAGGGGTCACAAATGCCCCAAAATTGCAAAATATGACACTTTTTACCCCATAACTTTTGCCCCATCCATTAGATTTTTCTGAAACTTGGCGAAAATGTGAAGGCAACGTTGGCCCTTCACACTTCTCACATTCATCATTTCTTCACTATTTTTTGTGGCGGCATCTCACATGCTGCACCAGAGGGGGTCACTCACGCACGCGCGACTTGTTTTTATCGTTTATAAATTTATGTAGATGTGTTGTCAATTTTTAAAAAACTATAATACGGTTAAATAGCGTCTCGAGAGAAACAGTCAAACCATGCGGATGAGAGGTAGGCCTTCGGAATATACATATCCGTAGATTACTGTTTTTAAAAACAATTAAAAAATTTAAAAAAAAAATTGTTTACATTCAAATAAAATAGTGGCGATTTTCTAGATCTCCAAGAGTAAGACGCCACTTAACCGTATTATCGTTAAAAAAAATCAACAAGAAATCTCTCTTCTCTCCCTCTTTCTTTCTCTCTCTCTCTCTCTCTATTTATCTTTCTCACTCTCTCTCTCCATATATATATATATATATATATATATATATATATATATATATATATATATATATATATAATACCAATTTAAGACTGTAAAAATACATTTTACATGAATTTAATGTTTTTCTCACCAGACGAAAGATATTAGCAAATGAATTTTATAGCGAAGTTATGTCGGAAGTCACAAATGAAAAAAGGTTGTGCAAAGAGTTCATAAAATGTAAGAAAACTATCTTTAAATAAAAAGGATAAATTAACAATCAAGGATTAATAAAACCAGATGCAAAGATACGGAGAAGTCTTTCAAGGGGAAAAGATGATAGGAGACAATGTGAGCATTTTGTTGACAAGTTGACTCAAATTAAAACCTAAAATGTGCGTAATATTCAAGCTCTATTTCTTATCTTGGTTGTATTGAGCTTTTTATTTGGTTGGGATTACTATATCAATCTTGATACTTCTACTCCAAATTTACAAAACCTTTGGAACTCTAAACTTAATTGCTTATATATATATATATATATATATATATATATATATATATATATATATATATATATATATATATATATATATATATTTGTGTGTATGTGTGTGTTTTTATTACCGTTTTTGTTGTCTGCTTAGTTGCACGTGTTTCCAGTACCAAATCGAATTCACAATCGTAGTTTCGTAAGTTTGCTCTACTGTAGTATTGAGCACTTTTTCAGTTTTATTTTGCCATTTACCACTTACTCATTATATATATATATATATATATATATATATATATAAAGGAAATTGACCCCAAAAACGCATGATGCCACTTGATATGAGAAGTTTCAAAAAAGATAAAAAATAAACCAACAATAAGTATGAGATAGATTCTTTCCCAGAAAGCAGTAATTCTTCCCCCTTTGTCTGAAGCATCACCCATGGAATGAAACAAAAGGACGAAATAAGGGAATCAAGAGTTACTTAACGCCCACTTTCTACTCTTCTTCCAAAAGTAACATTTCTATCTTTTCAGAATTTCCTTTTATACATAGTCATACATATTCTCAATTCACTGTTGTGACGTGGCAGGAACAAACAAAGCATGAATACAAATCCGAGTTGGGATTTTTTCTACTTTAACAAAAGCTTTTTTTTACCGTTACCTTCCCGTCTCGATACTTAAAAAGTCTCTCGCTGTCACATGCCCATCTAAGTTGGAGCGCGTTTCCTTTTCTTCCGACTGCACGCTAGCCACAGCCGGTCCATTCTTACCTTCAATTTACACGTCCAACTTCTTCGGCGTCGACTTTTTCTTCTCGTGACCACATGGTGTCCTTTTTTTCTTTTTCATTAAACGCAAGCCTGAGCACACATGCCAATTTGCATAAGCGTTGAAACGCTGCTCCTGCTGTTATTACAATCGCTTGCAATCCATCCATCGTTTTTTACTTTTGAGGTTATCAAGTAGAGGGAGTACGGAAGTAGTTTGACGGAGGGTGTATATATATATATATATATATATATATATATATATATATATATGTGTGTGTGTGTGTATGTATGCATGTATGTATTTTTTTGATCAGGCGATGTCCCGTAATTTTGAAACACCTCAATGCGATTGGCCAGTTGTTTAGTCCATGTGATACAATCAAGTCATATAAAACTACTGGGATGACATAAATTAAATAAACATTTACTTTAACAGTTATTGGCACACTTTTTGATTTTAGAATGGTATTGTATTTTGGGAAAGCCACCCAACTCAGCGCGATTCTATGTTTCAATGTCGTCTCATGATCACTGGAGAAAGTCAGTTTATTTCTTAAATAAATGAATTGGGTGACCTGTTTGATGGGTTTACTGTGAATAGTCATGTTTAGTTTAAACTGTGATTTATCCGTAGACATACATTTTGGTTCTCTACGGTTATTTCTAATCGTATTTCCTTCGCATTCTTTGCTAATACATTAACAAAAAACTTTTATGTTTGCATTCATTAACAAGAGCGATGTCATCAGCGTAGTAGAAGTTGGAGTGAATTATCCACTTATAAAAAACCGCTTTGGCAAGTCTTTTCTGTCTGAAGCCTAACAACAGCTAATGCAACACAGAACAGAATTGCTGAAAGCATATCTTCTTGCTTGACGCCATTTTTAATGTTTACTGAACGGCTAAATCCAAGGTTAGTTTTTAAAGAAGTCTGTGATCTGTCAGATAGATGAATAAATTTTATTAAAAATTGAAACAGATGTTAAATAACCGAACTGACCATTTTTAGCTATTCACTTTTTAAAAAGCCCACGAAATAGTGGGCGAAACGTCAAGCAATTTCGTCTTTGTTTATCATTTTAAATTCGTAACCGAACTGGTGTGGTATTAGTCCTGGAAAAGCTATGTCGGATTAGTCCAAAGGAGGAAGTTTCCAAGGAATATCGGATTCACGAGCGGCCCCTAGACACGTGTATATCCAGGTCATGGGAAGATGTCATACAGCGCCTAGCATTCTCAAATAATTACTCATCTGCTACTGGCCAAGTTCCATATCGTTTAATTTTGATGATCTAACGAGAACTGCGATTATACCGTATGAAATGTTCGATAAATGTGACTTTTAGAATCTATTGCGGGCGCGGGTGATTGATGCAAACTACCGGATCGAGAATGGAAAGTTCAGTTCCTATTGACATCAAGTGGAAAACGTATGAACCCAATATTTCACCCCCTCAGTTCTGAAGTAAATACCAATAAACTAATCGTATCCAATCGTTTTAAATCTAATAACATGAATGATAGATGGTCAAACAAACACTTCAAACCAAGATAAGGAATTTTTTTAAATTTTGATAGATAGATAGATAGATAGATAGATAGATAGACAGACATTGTTTAATCTATTTGTTAACTTATCTTAATCCGACTCTCATTTCTTATAAGCGATTGTTTTTCATATAATAAATTTATTGAATAAACACGTGGGTAACTTTTAACTATATGTCCATTTCACTATTACAGTCACATGCGAACAACTACGTTTGTATAAAACGGAAAAAACCCAGATAAACATAATGTTCACCACCCACCCACACACACACACACACACACACACACACACACACACACACACACACACACACACTCACGCACACACACACACACACACACACACACTCACGCGCACACACACACTCACGCACACACACACTCACGCACACACACACACACACACACACACACACTCACGCACACACACGCACACACACACTCACGCGCGGACACACACACACACACACACACTCACGCACAAACACACACACACGCACACACACACACACTCACGCACGCACACACTCACGCACACACACACTCACACACACACGCGCACACACACACACACTCACGCACACACACACATACACTTACACACACACACACACACACACACTCACGCACACACACACACACTCACGCACACACACACACACACTCACACACACACACACGCACACACACACACTCACGCACACACACACACACACACTCACGCACACACACACACACTCACGCGCACACACACACACACACACGCACACACACACTCACGCACACACACACACACACTCACGCACACACACGCACACACTCACGCACACACACACACACTCACACACACACTCACGCACACACACTCACACACACACACACACGCACACACACACACTCACGCACACACACACACACACACTTACACACACACACACACACACACACACACTCACGCACACACACACACACACACACTCACGCACACACACACACTCACACACACACACGCGCACACACACACGCGCACACACACACACTCACGCACACACACACTCACGCGCACACACATGCACACATATGTACAACGTGCCTTCAATAAAATTCCAAACTGTTTTCTAATGGGCACTTTTATTGATAGTACACACATGAAACTCTAGTCCCCTTAGAAGTAATCTCCTCCGGCTGTAATACACTTGTTGTGCCGTTCCAACAACTTTTGGAAGAAACCATGGAAGCCGTCATGTGTGAGTGTATCAATGACCCTTGTTACAGCCTCTTTTATCTCCTCAATTGTCTCATAACGACAGCCCCTAAAGTGTCCTTTGAGCTTAAGGAATAACCAAAAGTCACAGGGAGCAAGGTATGAACTACGGGGTCTGAATTGATCAGATCGACCATCTCCATGCTGTCATGATAACGTCTTTCTTTCTGATATTTTCTGAACACCTTGGTGCAAAATTCACGCAAATTTTCCGCATTTTCATTTCCTCGTGAAGAATTGTATACACTTCCCAAACTGTGCCCTTATTGTCTTAATAGACATACGACGGTCCTTATCCATGAAATTCTTTATTTGGCCAATCAACTCTGGTGTTCTGACTTCCTTACTTCTCCCACATCTCTCATCATTCATTCCTTGATTCTCTTCTGATACTCACCAACTAATGCTCCATTCATGCAAGATGGTCTAAAAGCAGTCTGAAGCATTCCATAAGTTTCTGTGGCATTTTCCAAAGTTCAAACAGAATTTTGTTGTATATCGTTCTTTAAAAGTGTCCTCAAGTCAAAATTGCATATTTGAAATTCACCAGTTGTGAAAATCAAGCTTTAGTAGGGTGTATTCCAATTCCTGCTGTAGTTGTTCATTTTAACCTAAAATCATAAAAATTGGCTAATCATCTCATAAGATGTATAACCCTAACCCGACTGGATTTTCAAGAATCAATGAGAATTTTAAATGTCTGTACAAAAACGTTTGGGCACTTATTGAAATCACCTTATATATATATATATATATATATATATATATATATATATATATATATATATATATATATATAAAGTGAACGTGTCTGTGTGTCTGTGTGTCTGTGTACATTTCCCTACGCAATAACTGTCAATTTTTAGTCTACAGACTCGAAATTTGATATACAGGGTACTGAGATTTGGGAAAATCGATGTGATCCGTTTTCGGCCAGAAATTTGACCTTTGAGAACTCTACCAAACTCCTCGGACAATTTTGGGTCAAAATTCTTGAAATTTTAGATATAGGTTCCTTGGACATGGATCTAACATAATAACTTGATTTGAGGCCAAAACAATAAATTTTAAGGGGTCATAATAGGGGTCAAAGGTTAAAAACATTACCCCCCCCCTTTTTTTGCTCAGCATACACCTCCAAACACCCGGGCTACGCCGGGCTTAAATGCTAGTATATATATATATATATATAATTAAATAATAATTATTCATTTTTACCTACATACATGATGATTGCAACGTCTTGTCAGACGAGTGCCACTCTCTCAGACATTTAAAATGCCTGAGCCCAAATGTCTGAGGGAGTATCTATACAAAGATGATGTTACAGAGTCTTAGCTTTGTGCGACAGCTAAGTCTCTCTCTCGGTTCAAAATGTTGAGATCCAGCAACAAGCAAGAGCAAGATAGCCAGCAACAAATTAAACTGCAGACCAGCTTAATGCGGGTACTGGTCTTCCGCTTTATGGTTTTTTAAATCAGAGATTTGCTTCTCCTAGAAAGGTGTCCTTCACCACGGCTTACGGGAGCCCTCTCTACCCCAATACACATATACACACACACACAAATATACACGGTGCTAGTTGGCCGTTGACCCAGAAAAAGAGTTCATTCGCCCTTTGTATACATACATACATACATACATACACAAACACACACACACACACACACACACACACACACATATATATATATGCATGCATATAAAGTTGTAATTTCTTTTTAAATTAACAGAAAAAAGTTTTTAATATGAATATCAATACACACACAAAAAAATTTATTACTCTCGGAGCACAGAAACAACGTATATTATTGCATCTTTCTTTCCCTCTGTCTCTCATATATATATATATATATATATATATATATATATATATATATATATATATATGCTCAATATGTAAGAAGAGCTAAGAAATAAACAATGAAAATATATACGTCAATTAAGCTATACAGAATTTTTCACGCTTCATCCGCGTCAGAAATTGTCAATAGCCTTAAGAATCCTCACAAAAATTATATACCACTTAATTGCCATATAAATTTGTATAACTTATTCTATATATATATATATATATATATATATATATATATATATATATATATATATATATATATATATATATATATATTATGTTCTGTATTTCATGATTTTCTTGGGGGTACAAAACTTTATTAAGGCAATCATGAAGGGAAGACGTATTCCTTCGGAATTCATTTTATATTTAAAAAAAAGACCGAGAAGAAAAGGAAAATGGATAGCGACTAAACAATAAAAGTAGGGAAATAAAGGGGGGGGATCAAAACGAGTCAATTGACATGTTTCGCCCTCACTCATCAAAATTGGAATCGAGGGATTTATTTTTTAGTAATTTGTTTTCCTTAATGATAAATTCTAAAAAAAGAAGGTAGCAAGGGCAATCATATGGGGATGAATTTTAGAGGCTGATCACGTTCAAACCCAACAAGCAGTCCTTTTACTTATAAAGGGAAGGCTTCCTAATGCGAACGTGAACAGTCTCCAATACTTTTAGATGATATACGGAGTGAGCTCGACTCAATACAGAGAGAGAGAGAGAGAGAGAGAGAGAGAGAGAGAGAGAGAGAGAGAGAGAGAGAGAGAGAGAGTCGATGCTGAAATTCGTTGCACAATTCCGGTATTTAATAAAGTGTTCCTTTATAGCGGATCAATATGTGTTGTTTACAGCGTCGGTAGGTACGAATGTTCCATTCCTGATTTTGCTCGGTACATGTATGCGACTTACCAATTTTAAAGACGTTCGACCTACGTAGTCGGCACCGCAACCACATTTAAATGAATAAATGAATAAATGAATAAATGACATTACTAATGTGATGAGGGGGTAGAACATCTTTTTTATTGGAAGCCATTAATGGTTTTGTATTATACACAACAGGAACATTTGAAGCAAAATAACATCCTTCAACAGTTGAACTAATTTGTTTGGTGAATTTTTCACTTACTTTCCCTAACCACGGTAATCGAATATAAACCGGACATTTATCCACCATATTGTGTTTTGTTCGTAAAAAATCTGCTCTTTTCCATTTTAATGGTGGTTTCAATTACATTTAAAGGATACCCATTATTGGACAAAGCATCTGTAATTGTATTTAATTCCTCATCCAATTTTTCTGGCGAGCAGATCATTAGGGCACGATTTGTTAATGTCCAAATGAAATTATATTTGCGCTTGTTAGGGCAGAATGAATCCCAGCGTGTATACAGCCCAGTGAATGTTGGTTTGCGATAAATCGATGTAGGTAACTAGATGGAGTTTTCGTTATCAAAACATCGAGAAACACCATGGCGGAATTATCTTCGCTTTCATACGTATACTTTAACGCCGGATGCATACTGTTTAGTAACGAGAAAAATTCGTTTGCCTCCGAATTACTATCAAAAAGGCAAAACGTGTCGTCTACGTATCTAAAATAGACCAATGGGTTTATGGGTCCGGACATTAATTTTTCATCATGGAATCCTACAAAAATGTTGGCCAATGTGGGTCCCAACACGGAGCCCATCGACACACCATCAATTTGCCTGTACATTACATCATTAAAGCTAAATTCAACGGATGTAACGGCAAATTTAATTAGTTCAACAAATGCGTGTTCAGGAACGGAAAGTGTTGGACTTTGGCTGCGATATAAAAAGTCAGCACAAATATCTATCGTTTCTAAAACTGGGACGCAAGTAAATAAATTGCTGATATCATACGAACACATAAATGTATTTGTACTCGTTGATTTTTGCATGTAGTCAGCGAAATGAAATGAATCTTTTAGACAGTATTTACTATAATAATTTGATACTGGCTGAAGAATATTGAAGATCCATTTTGCAACCTTCTGTTGTGAGGACCCTACCATAGATAGAATGGGTCTTAAGAGAATATCCGCTTTGTGTGTTTTGGGTAGGCCATATAATCTTGGACGGATAGAGCCCGAGGGTCTAATCTCATTAGCTACCCCAGAAGAAAGTAAACCACTTTTTACCCATTTAACTAATTTTTTCTGGAATTTAGATTCCAGAGTACTCGTGGAATCATGGGTGTCAACAGTCCCTAATTTAATGTTATGTATCTTTATTCAGTGCTCAATACATGAACAGAGTAAACGATAAGTTTTTAAAATATATATGGCAACTAGCTAAAATATGATATTTTAATTGTCCAGATTTCGTATTTTTTATCATTGACTTTTGATTTCAAAAGTGAAAAAAAAAATGATTTGGTGTCATCAGCAAGAACCAAAACTGTAGAATTCAAAGCTGGTGACTGTACAAACGTAACACGCATGTAATCTGATTAAAAATTAAAAATAAACTGAGATGAATGAACAAAATGTATAACGATTTTTTCAATTTTGACTCATTAATTTTACCCCTTAAAAGCTATTTTAACCGGCTAAACACCCATAAAAGAAAAGCCCATAAAAAAATCCAATCATTTGACCCCCCCCCCTCTAGCGCCACTCTGCAACTTTTAGTTTCGGAAGAGATAGAGTTTGAAAATATGGAGACAGGCAGACAGACATATAGCCTTTTATATATTAGATTAAGCTAAACACAATTATCCGTATATATTATTCCATGATTGGAATTCATTTTTGAGATAAGCATTATATATATTAATTTATTTTTATTTCGGACTATTATTCTCATCTTTATTAGTTGTTGTTTTTCATCTTTTATTGGTTTGTTTATTCACAACGTTTCGGCCAACTATTCCTCTGGCCTTCGTCAGGTGGTAACCGCGACGGATAGGAATCCCACCCAAAGC
Organism: Euprymna scolopes; assembly: GCF_053919585.1. Taxonomy (NCBI): domain Eukaryota; kingdom Metazoa; phylum Mollusca; class Cephalopoda; order Sepiida; family Sepiolidae; genus Euprymna; species Euprymna scolopes. Next base: position 2,438,585 of record NC_136503.1, on the reverse strand, counting down.
GTGCCAGAGGTTTACTTGGCCAAAATGTGGTGAGACGACAACAACTACGGATGGCAGTGATTATTGAGAATGCAGTTAGGAGATTCGAAGTTCCTATCCGTCGCGGTTACCACCTGACGAAGGCCAGAGGAATAGTTGGCCGAAACGTTGTGAATAAACAAACCAATAAAA
>NC_136503.1:2375914-2435914 GCF_053919585.1 Euprymna scolopes | reverse complement strand
ACTTGGCAACGACCCACAAGTCCAAAGAGACCCAGGCTTGGCTTCAGACGTAGTGCTACGACTTTATACTCTGCTCTCACTGCCCCTTTTTCCCTCGACCTGAACTCGCTGGAGTACTTCGTTTGGTCATAATCGGGAACATCACCAACATGACCTCCCACAACACCAAAGCCAGCCTAATCGCTGCCTTCCGCCGAGTATTCGCCGAGTATTCGCCGAGCTCCCACCGGCGATTGTTGAAAAGGCATGCTCTCAGTTCCGGACCCATATCGAGGCGGTGATTGAGGCTGAAGGCGGCTACATTGAAAAGAAATGTCAGTTCTACTACACAATCAAGTTACCTGAATCGATTTTTTCAATAAAAGTTTTAAAATAAAACTGTACTGTTGTTTTCTTTGGTGCGGCAACTTTACCGTTCCACCCCGTATTTATAAAAACTTTTATTTCGTGAATGAAAAGGAGAAAAGATGATTATATAAGCATGATAATCTACTTCCGGTTGTTGGAACGAGGTGGAAGCGTTGACTGTGATTATCTCCATTTGATGTCAGTTGACCCCGAATAAAAAGAGGTGGAGAAAATAAACGATTTAATAGAAAAGAACATGGCTACCGATCTGATGTGAGAGAGAGAGACAAAGAGAGAGAAGGAGAGAGAGAGAGAGAAGGAGAAAGAGAGAGGGAGAGAAGGAGAAAAGGGACGGAAGGTGGCAGAGGTGGAGAGGTCGCTCCTGGTGAAGGGTAAAAGCAATTAAACACTGTTTTTTAAACTACGAGCTAATTGTCGCAGAGTCAGGCACAAATCACTAACCACCTAATTGTCCGTTACGGCAGATAATACTCATTGATTGCCATCCAACTTACGTCCTCACATCTAAAGAAGAGGTTAGGTCGGTCTATATTTCTTTCATATTTATGCTAGAAATTACATGGTTTTCTGGTCTATCGCGTTTGGAAGTGTGAAACTTTCCACGGTGTGTGTGTGTGTGTGTTTTCATAAGCATCATCACTTATCAAGGCCAAGAGGCAAGTCGAGGATAAGATTTGCAGAGTGTACAGTAGAAATTGGACAATATAGTAATTATTAGTAATGGAAATTCGGTAAATTTGTTAACATATGGAACGGCTCATCAAAAACTTGTTTACGTTGGACTTGAAGACAACTATATTGTAGTCAGCTGGAAAGCAGGAAAACGGAAGACAATTGCATAGGGGTACAGTTCTAAAGAAGCTTTTTTCATGGAATCTACGTTCAGGTTTAGGCATAGATAAAGAGAAGGGGGAATTATTGATAGTATTTTCTGCTAGACGGGTGTTTCTTGTGAAAGTTTGTCGAGGAGGGGGACCATAGATTGAAGCTCAGTCGAGCATTTGCCATGAAAATAACGATAAAGCAGAGACAAACTCGCAACTTGTGAGAAAGAGGTTGCAGAGAAGAGAAAGGGACATTCCCTACGAGGCTACGAAGTCTATTTTGAACTCTATCAAGGCAGGATAAGTCCTTTCTAGCAGCTCCTGACGTACCTGGATAGATAGAGATTGCATCAGCAGTGAGATATCTACTGGATTGATAGAAAGATCCCACCATTTTTCCAGCGGCCTTGGCAACGCATTTAATGTATGTATTCCATTTAAGATCGGGAGTAAAGGTCAAGCCCAGAAGCTTGTCAAAACATGAGGCCTCCTCAAGACGAGAGCCATTTATTTCAATTGATGTCAGATGAGGATCAGAGCGTTGATGATGTAAAGATAGGCTTGGTTTTAGATACATTAAAAGTAACAAGCCACCTCTTTTCCCATTGTACCACTTGCTCAAGATCAGAGGAGAGAGAATCGGAGAGAATTTTGTCGTTTACGTTCTTAGATGTGCTGCCATAGATAATAGTGTCATCCGCATAACTGTCTATGAATGATGTAAGGATGTGATTTGGAAGATCATTAATGTAGATCAGGAAAAGGATTGGGCCCAGGATGAAGTGTTACACTCAATATTGACTGGTATAATGCCAGGATCGAAAAAGCCAGATTGACTAAAACGCACTGTGATGTATAACTTGATCGCTGGACGGGATTATCGTCGTGGATAGCGGCCCGCAGTGGAGAACCAACGCTGTTAAACGGCAGAGCCACTGTTGTTGTTGTTGTTGTTGATGATGATGATGATGATGATGATGATGATGATGATGATGATGATGATGATGATGCAGGTTTTAAATATCACTTGCGTTGGTATATGACACTTAAGTTTGAAACAGCATTTTCATTGGTGTATCACATTTAAGTTTGAAACAAAATTTTCTCTGGCGTGTCACAACTAGAATAGAATTTTATTCCGTCTATCGTGCTTAAGTTTGAAATTGCATATCCGTCGTTAAACGCGAAAATCGTTTGGACGCATTTAAGAAGTTAGTTACTTTTTTCCCCCGCCTTATTTGATTTTTTTATTTTTCTTTCTTTCTTTCTCCTCGTCGGTCTGGTGTCAGTAAACATTGAAGATGCTTTAATTTGTTGTTTCGGGTTAATGCGCGTGCGTCGACGGTTGTATTATTAGCATCGCGACTGCGCGTGCGTGAGTGATTTTCATAACGAGGCTGGTTATCATTATTGTCCTCGTGTTCGTGAGAGGCGGGGGAGAAGGAAAAGAGTCACACATGCACCCAGCAAAGTAGCACTTAAGGGCGTGCAGGTTTCAGTTACATGTCAGAAAATGTTTGGACAAGTCATTAACCGGCAATGATATTCTCTTTCTCATATCGTCAGCCCCCCCCCCCGCCTCTCGCCTTCAAACTATCGCTATAATATTATTGATCTCTTTATATATGTATCTATATGTATGTGTGTATTTATCCGTTTATCTCTAAAAGTGGGTCTCTCTCTCTCTCTCTCTCTCACACACACACACACACACACACACACACACACACACACACACACACACACACACACACACATACTATATTACGAGGGACGTGAAATAAGTAATGCCCTGACCCACTTTCCATAGCAGTAGAGCAGCGAAACTTGGCACAGTTATTAGTCTTTCTCTACATAGGAACCACCCAGAGTTATTTCTCCCATCGTTTGATGCAGCTCTGGAGACCGTTTTTGTAGAACACCCAAGGTTGGTCCTCCAACCACGACGTGACTTCAGAAATCAAGGCGTCAACATCTTGGAAAAGTTTTCCTTTCAAAAACAACTTCATGACTGGGAAGAGGTGAAAGTCAGAGGGTGCAAGGTCAGAAGAGTAGGGAGGATGGGGAAATTTCATAACCACACGCCCGTGCTTCTGATCTGGCGACATGCGAGTTGTGGACCGGAGCGTTGTCCTGCAGGAGGAGGGGACATTTGCTGATCTTGCCCCGCCTCTTGATTTTGATAGCTTCCCTTAATTTCCCCAAAAGTGAAGCATAATAGGCTCCTGTAATTGTGGTACTCTTTGCCAGGAAATCTGTCACCACTACTCCGTCCTAGTCCCAGACGACTGTGAGCATGACCTTGCCAGCGGGGGGCTGCACCCTTGCCTTCTTTGGAGGTGGTGAGTCAAGTGCATCCACTGCATTGACTGGGCTTTTCACTCTGGATCATAGTGATGGACAGTGTAATAAGTCTTTTGAAAAACTTTGACTCATCTTCTTGGCACATCTCCAAATTCATCCTCGAGTACTCGACGCGTTATCGCTTCTGGAATGGTGTGAGCAACCTGGGAATCCATCTGGCAGACAGCTTATGCATATGCAAATGGTCATGAATGATAGTTTCCACAGACCCTGTACTAATCTTGACATCTTGGGCTATTTGGCGAATAGTAATGCGCCGATCTTCCAAAATGCCAGCCTCAACTTGACGGACAAATGCCTCATCAATTACAGAAGGGGGGGGGCGATCAGGTCTGGGAGCTGTTTCCACAGACTTCCGGCCATGTTTGAATTCACGATGCCAGCGTTTTAAAAGTTCATATGATGGGGCATTATCACCATAAGTTTCTTTCATTTCATCAAAAGTCTCCTGTGGTGTGCGTCCTTTCAAATACAAAAACCGGATCACTACTCGACATTCAACAGGCTCCATTTCACACCTGTCTCAGTTCAAACACCTGCGAAACAGAAACCACATTTACTTCAGAGCTGTAATTTGCCACATTACCCGTAGAGATATAAATCATTGCACATGAAAAATTTCAGCTAGATCAGACAACTGGAAGTGGGTCAGGGGCATTACTTATTGTACGCCCGTCGTATATAAAAGAAAATTTGTGTGCGTGTGTATGTCTGTGTGTGTCTGAGGTTGTTCCCTATGTACGCCTAAATGGTTGTGCCAATTTTTTAAAATTTCACACAAATATACTTTATTTATCTGGCAGTGTTCTTAGATAGGTTTTGTATTGAAATGTCTTCGATAGGTATTGATAATGGATAATCGAAAAAAAAATCCAATGAAGAAAAAACGGGCGATTTTAACTAAAATTAACGCCTTATACAGCCTAACATCACAAGTGAATTTGAGAAGTTATTTTAACGTAAACCAAGAAAGGCACTGCGTATAAACTCAACAGTAGGCTCTTTGATATGACCGAGTGCATTCAAGAATGTTTATGTTTAGAGCACAATTGAACCATGATACTTTGCTTTTGCAATTCAAACTTTAATTCTAGCCATTCTGACCGCACAAGTAAAAAGGCCCGGCATATAAAATCAACAGCAGGTTCTTTGATATTACAGAGACTCGTTCAAAATGAATGTCTATGTTTAGAAAACAATTTAACCATGATGATATTTGATATTTGCATTTTAAACTTTAATTCAAGCCATTATATAAAAATAATTTTATAAAATCAAAAATAGGTTCTCTACAGTGCAATGTGGACTAAGTCACTGCGAAGGTGATTAAAAAATGGACGATTTTACCGATACTCTTTGTGTAAACAACTTGAGCTTAGGTATTTGGACAATGTCAAAGCATTTTTAATTGAATGTCCGCATAGCAGCAGCCGTATAGCAAGCAATAGCCATGTAGTACAACGGTTAGAAGCTCTGTCGGGTTTCGATCCTGGCTTGAGGTAATAGCTTGTCTAGCCGCACTAATGAGCTGTGAAACAGCAAAACAGTACTGTATGTATATGACTATATATATATATATATGACTATATATATATATATATATATATATATATATATATATATAATAATTCTCAAAGTTCCAATAATCAAGTTTTCTTAGTTGGTAATTTATTGCTTTTCAAAACGTATCTATTACAATATTGCTTCGTTCACAAAATTATGTCCTTGCTGTATTTTTAGTCATTTACTCATCAGATTTTCAACTTAAAAACACAGAAAAACACTATTTAGAACAATTTCAGCCGACAAACTCTGCTATTTTTTCTCGTTACGAACATTACGATCATACTATGTTTATCTTAACTAATTTTGATTATTTTCGTAGTTTACTTAATTAATATTTTTATAAATATTTTTTATTTTATTTTAAAGTTTTTTTATGTTTTTGTGCATCATCTCATTTTATATTTTATTTTACCATCTCCTATCCTTATTTTTAAGTCATATTAATTTCTATATGTATAATTTATTTTTCATTTAAAATACTCTTAATGAGGTCAAGTGATTTAACTTAAATTCGAAACTTCGTGTTGTTTTTTTTTTGCTTTTGTTTACTTTGCCGAATTATTAGATTTATAGTAAAATCTAATTAATTCAATAAATTTTTATAACATCGTCACTAATTATAAAATGTTTTTATATTTACATATATATATATATATATATATATATATATATATATATATATATATATATATATACTAGCAGGGGTGCCCGGCGTTGCTCGGGTGTTTAGAGGTGTATGCTGTGCAAAAAAAGCAAAAAAAAAACAAAAAAAATGGTTAATTTTTAAAAACTTTTACCCCTATTATGACCCCTTAAAATTTATAGTTTCGGGCTCAAATCACTTTATTAAGTTAGATCCAGGTTCAAGGAACCTGTATCTAAAATTTCAAGTGTCTAGACCCAAAATTGTCGGAGGAGTTTGGTAGAGTTCTTAAAGGTCAAATCGTTGAAATTTGACCCCTTAATAGCCAAATTTCTGGCTGACACCCGTCACATCGATTTTCCCAAATCTCAGTACCCGGTATTTCAAATTTCGAGTCTATAGACTAAAAATTGACAGAGTTATTGCGTAGGGAAATGTACACAGACAGACAGACACACAGACAGACAGACGGACAGACAGACAGACACGTTCACTTTTATAGATATATATATACATATATATATATATATATATATATATATATATAGATATATGTTATGTTAACTTCATTCACGTTGTGTGTACTAATTTTTTAAATCTTAATTATTGGAAATAATTTTCCATTTCTATTCCTAAGTTTATTAGAAGTCAAAGGAATTCATGTACACTCGATATTTAAAACTCATTTTTAACTTGGATTTCAGTTTGCTGAATTTAAAGATATGCATCCATTTCTTAAGTTATTTATCATATTTGACACTAATAGATGATTAATAAATTAATAATAATATTAAGTAATAAATTATGATTAAAAGTAAATTTTTGATGTTTTTGATGTTTTTAATCTCATTTTTAACTCATATTTATAATCACTTATCAATTTGTTTCTTCTAAATTTTCTCCTTATTATATATAACTAATATATAATTAATATTTAATTAATATTTATTAATATTTAATTGTGCATTTATCCTTATTCTGATAAAAGTCAGTTATATTTAATTAATATTTAATTAATATTCAATTAATATTAAATTGTGAATTTATACTTGTTCTAATAAAAGTCGGTTATATTTAATTAATATTTAATTAATATTTAATTAATATTCAATTAATATTTAATTGTGCATTCATCCTTACTCTAATAAAAGTCAGATTATTCAAATTAAGCGTTTAAATCCTACACATATGATATGGCAATTATTAGTAGATTTTCAGTCCATAACAGAAATATTTTCTATTTACTTTGTGTTCAATTATAAATGTTTATTTACTAACATCCTAAGCAAATCCATTGAAACGAACTGAATCACTTTACTGTTAAATGCTCGTACATATTATAATCATTTAATGAACTTGTAAATCAGCGTAATAGATTTATCAATATTTGTTAATACTATTGTATCTAAATTCATTTATTCATGCTATTCTGTCATTCCCAGATATTCCATTCTAATCAAACTATTCAATCTCCATTTTCGATGAGTTTCAGTTTCTCATCTATTAGAATTCATATGTGCATGTATTTTTGAACGTAATTTACACTTAGTCATGTTTACCTAATTATTTGTATGGTTCGTTGTAAAGTTTTGCCTTTAGTAACGTATTATTCTGGTTAATTTTACTTCTATAATTGTAATTTCTAATAGAAATGATATTCACACTATTATCTTTCAAAAATTCATAAAATATGAATATTTTAAATTCTTAATAGTTATTTTTTAAATGAAAATTGAATTAATTAATTCGGAAGATAATTGCATATTAATATGACGACTCTATTTGTAATCAAAAACTAAAAATGTTCGGTGTATATATATATATATATATATATATATATATATATATATATATATATATATATATATATATATACCGAGCATTTTTTATATATATATATATATATATATATATATATATATATATATATATATATATATATATATATACACCGAACATTTTTAGTTTTAGTTACATTTATATATATATATATATATATATATATATATATATATATCGAACATTTTTGTAAATAGAGTCATCAAATTATAAATAGAGTTATCATATTAATATGCAATATATATATATATATACATGCATATATATATGGTATGTAGTTGGCATGGTTAATAAAATAAATGTTACATATATATATATATATATATATATATATATATATATATATATATATATATATATATATAACATTTATTTTTATTAACCATACCAACTTCTAATTATTATTTTACGACTAAAAATGTAAATCACAGTTCCATTATATGGATTTTGCCAAAATTCTTTGGAATTTGGAAAACAATGATATCACACTATATCTTTGGAATAAAAAAAATCATTTACTGAACTTGGACATTTTATACGATATATACTATTTTTTTAATACTTTATATACTAGTTTTTGATTATGAAATATCTTTTTTAATTCATTGCAATTAGCATATACGAAGTGATAAACGTTTCAAACAAATGATCAACCTATGTATATGTATATACATATATATATAATTTATATATATATATAATTTATATATATATAATTTATATATATATATATATATATATAGAATTCATATTTATATATAATTTGTATATATAATTTATAAAATATAAAATATATTTTAGTCATCGACATACAGACCTGTTTCGTTGTTTCACAACTCATCAGTGCCGCTAGACTAACACCTCTCCCAAGCCGAGGATCGAACCTAGAACCGTCGTGATGACAGTCGGCAGTCCTACCCCCTGACTACGGAATCGGTGGCCGAAATTAAACTGTCCGAATGCGTATTTAAATAAACATCCGTCCGCTACTCGTAGAGGGCTCAAACGTTTTGTTTGTAAACAAATTGCGAGCTTCGCATTATTTCAGCTAAATTAAGTAGCGAGTAAGATAATTTATAATATATAATATATAAATTATATATATATAATTAATATATTTACCATCCTCTCTCTATATCCATATATCTCTACACACGCCTACCTGAATCTGCTACCCCACACACAATCCAATCCAATGTATTTTAATCTTCAAAACTGAAATGTTATCAATACCCGTCTCTCTCCCCCTTATTATCTCCTACCGCTACCCCATTTTTTCCTTTTTTTCATATTTCTTCTAAAACACTTCTTCCTAATACTAACAACCATGTCTGTAAGGTCTGACGAGGCTGTTGGATCGCAAACATGGTCCAACATCCGAAACATATGTAACAAAACAGATAAAACGGTAATAAAAAATAAAACATATATATATCTATAATATAAAGCTAAATGTGTGTGCGTGTGTATGTGGGTGTGTGTGTTTGTGTGTCTGGTCACCAATAGGCTCCTATATGGTTGACTATTATAGAAAACTGATTACATATAATGATAGAAGATTATCGAAACACACGAATGGGTATGTTTGATCTGGCAGAACGGTGGTTCATTAAAATTGTGGTGTCTGCGTTCGCGCCTGGTCCACAAAGTATGGAAATATAAAATTACAAAAAGGAAAAAAAAAAAAAAAAACGTTTACAAGTGTTTTTGATATAGATGTACATAAGAATACTTTGATAAGTATGTTTTAACTTAAATAGGGATGGTATAATAAAATTGTGGGGTCTGCGTTCGCGCCTGGCCCCCATAGAATGGAAATAGGCACAAACTTTAATAAAGACTTTTCATATCTATCTGCGTAAGTATACTTTGATAATTATGTTTCAGTTTGGAGAAATATGGTATAATAAAATTATGGGGTGTTCGTTCGCACCTGACCTCCATAGAATGGAAATATGTCACAAAGTTTAACAAGGTTTTTTAATATAGATCCACAGAATATTGTGATAAGTGTTTCAGTGTGAACAGGTATGGTATAATAAATTATGGGGTTTATCTATTTTATTTTTACTTTTATCATATTTTGCTTTGATTTTGATATCCCCAAATTCGAAGCTATCTCTTTACAACCCTTCCTTTCATAATCTATCATAATTTAAAAAATCAGAGTCCATTTTCTGTAGGCTGTTTTTGAACCCAGTCAACGACGGGTACTTTTGCTAGTATATATATATATATATATATATATATATATATATATATATATATATATATATATATATATATATTTAGTTGAGATGGTAATTAATAAAAACTGAAGAAGTGCTCAATACTGTTGTAGAGCAAATATGCGTTTTATTTTTTATTACCGTATCTTTCTGTTAAGTTACATTATTGTTTCGGTTACACGACCGTTTGTTTGGCCGTCTGTAGCGTCCTTCTTTTTTTTTTGTAAAAGTCTGAGGACGCTACAGACGGCCAAAAAAAAAAACGGCCATGTAGCCGAAACAATAATGTAATTTAACAGAAGGATACGGTAATAAAAAATAAAACGTACATATATATATATATATATATATATATATATATATATATATATATATATACGTTTTATTTTTTATTATATATATATATATACACGTTTTATTTTATATTATATATATATATGTATATATGTATATATATATATATATATATATATATAAGTAATGGGACGATTCCAATATTTTCCCCGATTCCGATACAATTACTGATTCCGTACTAACTTCCCAATGCCGATACAATTACCGATTTCGATTCTTTAAAAATCTTTGCATATTTAACTTAAAATACATTATTTTTTCAATTACCGTAAAGAAAAAACATGTCAAATGTTAAAATATTTTCTCAAACGCAAAAACACACTTGCGGGGGGGGGGACTATAGATTTTAGTTTTAAATAAATACTTATTATTTTATCATTAGCAAAAAATTGGAAAATTGTTTTATGAAAACAAAATTAAATTAAATAGATAATTAAAGGATTCGTTTTGGAATCGGAAAATAAACACATTTTTTTCGATTCCGATACCTAAAATAGTTCCGATTTTTCGATTCCGATGTATCGCCTTATACTAATATATATATATATATATATATATATATATATATATATATATATATATATATAAATTACAATAAGTTTACCAAGATAATCAAAATGGTAAACTTAAAATATATTATAAATATTAAAGAGTTAATATTTACAAGTAAAGTAATCTCAACCAGATGTAAAAGCTCAATAAAACCGAAAAGAAAATAGAGCTTATAATATGAACAAATGAATTTACCTGTTGGATTAGAAGTTTTTAATTCGACCGTGTTTGGATTTTACCATTCTTGGATTTTTTACCCTTCACCGGACTATCCATTCATGTGAAATCTTTTTATAATTTTTTCTTTTACCTCCTATTTCCCTTACCTCACCTTTTTTTTTTTAACCAAGTAAGATCTGTGACTTACTTGTGGTTTCATTAAATACTTTTACATGCAAAATCCGATCCCGCATTGTGCTAATTCCTGCCCTCTGATAAGAAGGGGAGTATTTCTTCGAAACTCCGCGGATTAAGGACTATCCACTTATCTTGTGCTTCCTTTTTAAAATTAAATATGTTTTTAACTTTTTTCAAGATGTTTTTTAACATGTTTCATTAATCATTTGTTCATATATATATATATATATATATATATATATATATATATATATATATATAGATAGATAGATAGAGAGAGAGAGAGAGAGAGAGAGAGAGAGAGAGAGAGAGAGCTGCTTATGGGTCAAAACTGAAAAAAAAATCGAATTTGGCTAATGTAATCGATTTAAAGTACGCATGCGTAAATATATGTCAAACAATATATTTTATTTTATTTATTAATTTTTTTTCCTTTCATATGCGCATTGACGTTGCTCGCAGCGTAATATACAAATATACATTTCTACGTTAAAATCGTTCTGATCTCGATCTGACGGTGTCCGGAAAACTCGTCTTAGGAAAACTCCTCTCTGGAAAACTCGTCAATTTTTGCTATATTTGAAAACTTTTTTTTTTTTTTTTTTTTTTTTTAAACTCTTTAAAATAAGTTTACAAAGGTAGGCAGAAAACGAAGACTTAGAAAAATCAATATTATTTTTTTAAAACAACAGTAAACAAGTAAAAATATTAAAAAAAATATTATGGAATGTGTATTCTCTTTTAAAGACAATATATTTTTCAAGAACGGTCACAAAATGTGTTTTCAATCGATATTTATTCAAGAATCGGCTAGTTTTCCTACCAACAAAAATGGATTTTTATAAAGTAAAATAGTGTTTTTTTTTTCGAACAAATAAATAATTTAAATGAAACATTTTTTGAATTAAAGCAACTTTGAAGGGTCAACAACAAATTAATAATTTAAATGTTTTTTGACCGAGAAGCGCCACTTGACCACAGTTTAGTGAAACGCACATAGAAAAGATGGCCGCCGTCCGGATACTGCAGACGTGCCTTTAGTTGTTTCCAGAACACAAAAAGTGTTAAAACTAAATTAATTTTTCTAAATAAAATATTTGTTTTATTATCTGGAAATACAATAAGTGTTTTCTTTTTTTGTTTCGTAATAACACAAGCAATGTTAAAAACTAAAGTAATTTTTAAATAAATATATGGTTTCGTTTTTCGTGTCTTCCTTTCGGTTTCGTTTCATAATCGACTGTATTCACTTCCGGTAGCTTGATTTTTTTTTTCCTAGCAGTGATCTTTGACATAAAAAATATACAAATTTATTTTCTTTCGGAGAGGTGGGGGCTTGTTTTAACACTATATCAACCTAATATTTTCTTTAATTTTTATTTTCAAGTGGTTATCGAGACTCCTAAGACATGATTTTCTCTTGTCGGACATTTGTTGTTCAAAAGTAACACTCGACATTACTTGTTTTTTTTTTGTTTCTTTTTATCTAAATAAACTCTTTAAAATAAGTTTACAAAGGTAGGCAGAAAACGAAGACTTAGAAAAATCAATATTATTTTTTTAAAACAACAGTAAACAAGTAAAAATATTAAAAAAAATATTATGGAATGTGTATTCTCTTTTAAAGACAATATATTTTTCAAGAACGGTCACAAAATGTGTTTTCAATCGATATTTATTCAAGAATCGGCTAGTTTTCCTACCAACAAAAATGGACAAGTTTTCCGGGGAAGAATTTCCGGGCGGGTTTATAGATGCTTACAGGTCAAAATCGAAAAGAATATTGGAACTTGACAGTGGAATTAAAATGCTCTGGTTTGTATATGCAAATATTCATTTAGCGGTTAAACAACGTCATTTTTTACTTTTTGAATGTTTATGGACGTAGCTCGGAGCATAATCACTACATCTTGAGAGCTATATGCTTCGGTTTCGATTCTAGCTGATGGTACTCAAGTCATTTACCTTTTTACACTTTTGACACCACTACTATATATTGGGTACGATATATTAATCAATGAAGTAAGTACCGGCTCTGTAATAATAAATATAAAATTTGCATGAATTAAAATATCATACTTAAGCGTATTTTGCCACTATGCCATGTAGGGTAGCGTCACTATCTACTGCGTACAACATATTAAATTAATACAAAATAGGATTTAAAATATAGAATCGAATATATGAATAAAATATGCATGAATTAAACTATATATTAAGTGTATTTAAGCGCTGGAGGTCTCTACTATATATTGGGTACAATATAATAACCAATAAATAGCTGGCTGTAGACTAAGTGTAAATATGAAACCTTCATAAATTAAAAATAAAAATAGATATAATATTTAAGTGTATTTTACGACCGGACAATGCTGGGTGGCTTGCTAGCTGTGTTATATTTTTTCATTTTTTTTTTAAATATCACTAAATGGGGAATCCTTTCGGTTGTAAATCCAGATACTATTATGCATGTAAACTGGAGGAAATCACGCTACTAATAGTAAAAATAAGCTAGATCAAACCTCAATTTAGATCTGATGTCGTGTTTATCTAAAATCGAAACTAGAATCTTTACTCGAAATAATTTCCAATTTAATATTCATTAATAATAATCGAAATTAACAACAACAAAACATAAAAAACATAGAACTATTTTAATGTCATACAAAATTTTCATCTCGTTCTTGCCTGGCCGCGACCTTTAACGTTTACCATTTTCTGTTTTGATTTTTTTTTTATGGCTGATATATATATATATTGCCCGCCATATTTCTTCTTCTTCTTCTTCTTCTTCTTCTTCTTCTTCTTCTTCTTCTTCTTCTTCTTCTTCTTCTTCTTCTTCTTAATATGGCATCCAATTTGAAAAGACACAAAAGCAAAAACTCCCACTTCGCTCAATTAAACTCTCTTTCCTTCGCTTTGTAAATCAACTGATTAACTTATTCAAAACGTTTGTGCGCCGCTGTTTTCAATTTAAAGAGAGAAAATCGTTGCCCCTAATTGATTGATTTATGACCCAGGGATTAAAATGGGTGGTGGCACTTTTATTTGGACCCCGCCCGTACCTGAACCCTAAGCTTATACCCCCATCCACTGCAACCATTATCCCACCATTCCGCCTCAACTCTTTACCGCGTCGGTCGACACCATTCATCGCCTCGGCTTCCTCCTCCTTCGACTTAGTGAGTTTGCACGCTTTTAGTCTGCCTTCCACGCGCAGCATCTAAAACGCATCACTTTATCACACATTTTTTTTTTTTTTACCGCATATGCGCTGTTTTCACTTTCCAACTATGAAGCAAATATAAACGTTGATTATCATATAATGATTGTATGGTGATTATCATAAAATGATTGTAAGGTGATTATCATATAATGATTGTATGGTGATTATAATATAATGATTGTATGGTGATTATCATAAAATGATTGTATGGTGATTATCATATAATGATTGTATGGTGATTATCATATTATGATTGTATGGTGATTATAATATTATGATTGTATGGTGATTACCATAAAATGATTGTATGGTGATTATCATATAATGATTGTATGGTGATTATCATATAATGATTGTATGGTGATTATCATATAATGATTGTATGGTGATTATCATATAATGATAGTATGGTGATTATAATATAATGATAATATGGTGATTATCATATAATGATTGTATGGTGATTATCATATAATGATTGTATGGTGATTATCATATTATGATTGTATGGTGATTATCATATAATGATTGTATGGTGATTATCATATTATGATTGTATGGTGATTATCATATAATGATTGTATTGTGATTATCATATTATAATTGTATGGTGATTATCATATAATGATTGTATAGTGATTATAATATAATGATTGTATGGTGATTATCATATAATGATTGTATTGTGATTATCATATAATGATTGTATTGTGATTATCGTATAATGATTGTATTGTGATTATCATAAAATGATCATAAAATGATTGTATAGTGATTATCATACTATGATTGTATGGCGATTATCATAAAATGATTGTATAGTGATTATCATATAATGATTGTATGGTGATTATCATGTTATCATTGTATGGTGATTATCATATTATGATTGTATTGTGATTATCATATTATGATTGTATGGTGATTATCATATTATAATTGTATAGTGATTATCATATAATGATTGTATAGTGATTATCATATAATGATTGTATGGTGATTATCATATAATGATTGTATGGTGATTATCATATAATGATTGTATGGTGATTATCATATAATAATTGTATGGCGATTATCATAAAATGATTGTATGGTGATTATCATACAATGATTGTATGGTAATTATCATATTATGATTGTATGGTGATTATCATATAATGATTGTATAGTGATTATCATATAATGATTGTATGGTGATTATCATAAAATGATTGTATGGTGATATCATAAAATGATTGTATGGTGCTATCATATAATGATTGTATGGTGATTATCATATAATGATTGTATGGTGATTATCATATTTTGATTGTATGGTGATTATCATATTATGATTGTATGGTGATTATCATATTATGATTGTATTGTGATTATCATATTATGATTGTATAGTGATTATCATACAATAATTGTCTGTTGATTATCATATAATAATTGTATGGTGATTATCATATAATGATTGTATGGTGATTATCATATAATAATTGTATGGTGATTATCATATTATGATTGTATGGTGATTATCATATAATGATTGTATAGTGATTATCATAAAATGATTGTATGGTGATTATCATATAATGATTGTATAGTGATTATCATATTATGATTGTATGGTGATTATCATATAATGATTGTATGGCTATTATCATATTATGATTGTATGGTGATTGTCATATTTTGATTATATGGTGATTATCATAAAATGATTGTATGGTGATCATCATATAATCATTGTATGGTGATTATCATATAATAATTGTATGGTGATTATAATATAATGATTGTATGGTGATTATCATATAATAATTGTATGGTGATTATCATATAATAATTGTATGGTGATTATCATATAATGATTGTATAGTGATTATCATAAAATGATTGTATGGTGATTATCATATAATGATTGTATGGTGATTATCATATTATGATTGTATGGTGATTATCATATAATGATTGTATGGTGATTATCATAAAATGATTGTATGGTGATTATCATATAATGATTGTATGGTGATTATCATATAATAATTGTATGGTGATTATCATATAATGATTGTATGGTGATTATCATATTATGATTGTATGGTGACTATCATAATATGATTGCATAGTGATTATGATAAAATGATTGTATGGTGATTATCATATAATGATCGTATGGTGATTATCTTAAAATGATTGTATGGTGATTATCATATAATTATTGTATGGTGATTATCATATAATGATTGTATGGTGATTATCATATAATGATTGTATAGTGATTATCATATAATGATTGTATGGTTAATTATCATATTATAATTGTATAGTGATTATCATATAATGATTGTATGGTTATTATAATATTATGATTGTATAGTGATTATCATACTATGATTGTATGGCGATTATCATAAAATGATTGTATAGTGATTATCATATAATGATTGTATGGTGATTATCATATTATGATTGTATGGTGATTATCATATTATGATTGTATGGTGATTATCATATTATGATTGTATAGTGATTATCATATTATGATTGTATGGTGATTATCATATAATGATTGTATGGTGATTATCATATAATGATTGTATGGTGATTATCATATAATAATTGTATGGTGATTATCATATAATGATTGTATGGTGATTATCATATAATGATTGTATGGTGATTATCATATTATGATTGTATGGTGATTATCATATAATGATTGTATGGTGATTATCATATAATGATTGTATGGTGTTTATCATATAATGATTGTTTTTTTTTTATTACATTTTCACCCCAAACAAGGCACATGGCCACTTTGGTGTAGGGGGCTACTATCAGGGGAAACATCTACTGGGGTACTATGTAGGGATTTGGGCAGCGAGATGTTGGTTCACGTTGCACCTGAACTTATGCAAGTCAGTACAGTTGGGGAAGTAGTGACCTGGAATGGAATTCCAAAGTCTAGCAGTTTTGGGGAAGAAACTACTGGAGTAGAAAGATCTTTTACATCAAGGGATCTCTACAGTGTGGGGTTGGATTTTGCAGCTTGTCAGGTCTCTCGAGGGTGTTTACGTCGTGGGGGCACAAGTGATTGCAGTTCATCAGAGCATTCACCATTATAATACTTGTAGAACAGGCAGAGGGATGCAACGTTTTGACGATGGGACAGAGGCTGAAGCTTAGATGCCAGTTCAGGGCCTATCAGATTTGTGACTCTCTTTTGAACCATGTCAAGGAGCGAGAGACTAGTAGCCGATGCACCAGCCAAAATATGACAGCAATACTCCATACATGAGCGAATAGTGGCCTTGTAGAGGTACAGGATACTTTCGGGTGTTAGAAGTTTTCTAGCACGGTAGAGAGAGCCCACCTTCCTCGCAGCAGCCCTGGCAATGCCCTCGATGTAATTGTTCCAGCTCATGTTTCCTGTGAACATTAGGCCAAGGAGCTTGAGAGACATACTCTCAGATAAAGAGTCGTTGGCCATTGCTATAGGTGGTAGAGAAGGTTTCTTGTAATTATTGAATGAAACCAGTCTTGTCTTGGTCGCATTGAACGTTACCATCCATTTATGTCCCCATTCCACTACTGATTGGAGGTCATCCTCTAGTGTTTCTGCCATTACTTTAGATATATGTTAATTTGTTTTTCTGTCGTGCCTGCTATTGAGTGTGGTGTCATCAGCATATATACCCATCTCAGAGTCAATTTTGTCAGGGAGGTCATTTATGAATATCAGGAACAGCAGAGGTCCAAGGATTGTGTGGTGATTTTCATATAATGATTATATGGTGATTATCATATAATGATTGTATGGTGATTATCATATTATGATGGTATGGTGATTATCATATTATGATTGTATGGTGTTTATCATATAATGATTGTATTGTGATTATCATAAAATGATTGTATGGTGATTATCATATAATGATTGTATGGTGATTATCATAAAATGATTGTATGTTGATTATCATATAGTGATTGTATGGTGATTATCATAAAATGATTGTATAGTGATTATCATATAATGATTGTATGGTGTTTATCATATAATGATTGTATAGTGATTATCATAAAATGATTGTATGGTGATTATCATATAATGATTCTTTAGCGATTATCATATAATGATTGTATTGTGATTACCATAAAATGATTGTATGGTGATTATCATATAATGATTGTATGGTGATTATCATAAAATGATTGTATGGTGATTATCATACATTGTTTGTATGGTGATTATCATAAAATGATTGTATGGTGATTATCATAAAATGATTGTATGGTGATTATCATATAATGATTGTATGGTTATTATCAATGATTGTATTCTGATTATCATATAATGATTGTATTGTGATTATCATAAAATGATTGTATGGTGATTATCATATAATGATTGTATGGTGATTATCATATAATGATTGTATTGTTATTATCATAAAATGATTGTATGGTGATTATCATATAATGATTGTATGGTGATTATCATAAAATGATTGTATGGTGATTATCATATAATGATTGTATAGTGATTATCATATAATGATTGTATGGTGATTATCATATAATGATTGTATAGTGATTATCATATAATGATTGTATGGTGATTATCATATAATGATTGTATAGTGATTACCATATAATGATTGTATGGTGATTATCATATAATGATTGTATGCTGATTATCATAAAATGATTGTATGGTGATTATCATACAATGATTGTATGGTGATTATCATAAAATGATTGTATGGTGATTACCATATAATGATTGTATGGTGATTATCATGTAATGATTGTATGGTGATTATCATAAAATGATTGTATGGTGATAATCATATAATGATTGTATAGTTATTATAATATAATTATTGTATGCTGATAATCATATAATGATTGTATTGTGATTATCATAAAAAAATTTTATGGTGATTATCATATAATGATTGTATGGTGATTATCATATAATGATTGTATGGTGATTATCATAAAATGATTGTATGGTGATTATCATATAATGATTGTATGGTGATTATCATATAATGATTGTATGGTTATTATCATATTATAATTGTATAGTGATTATCATTTAATGATTGTATGGTGATTATCATATAATGATTGTATGGTGATTATCGTATAATGATTGCATGGTGATTATCATATAATGATTGTATGGTGATTATAATATAATGATTGTATGGTGATTATCATATAATGATTGTATGGTGATTATCATATAATGATTGTATGGTGATTATCATATAATGATTGTATGGTCATTATCATATAAGGATGTTATAGTGATTATCATATAATGATTGTATGGTGAATATCATATAATGATTGTTGATTACCATATAATGATTGTATGGTGATTATCATAAAATGATTGTATGGTGATTATCATGAAATGATTGTATGGTGATTATCATATAATGATTGTATGGTGATTATAATAAAATGATTGTATGGTGATTATCATAAAATGATTGTATGGTGATTATCATGAAATGATTGTATGTTGATTATCATATAATTTTTGTATGGTTATTATCATAAAATGATTGTATGGTGATCATAATATAATGATTTTATGGTGATTATCATTTAATGATTGTATGGTGATTATCATATAATGATTGTATGGTGATTATCGTATAATGACTGCATGGTGATTATCATATAATGATTGTATGGTGATTATAATATAATGATTGTATGGTAGTTATCATATAATGATTGTATTGTGATTATCATAAAATGATTGAATGGTGATTATCATATAATGATTGTATGGTGATTATCATATAATGATTCTATGGTCATTATTATATAATGATTGTATGGTGATTATCATAAAATGATTGTATGGTAATAATCATATAATGATTATATTGTGATTATCATATAATTATTGTATGGTGATTATCATAAAATGATTGTATGGTGATTATCATAAAATGATTGTATGATGATTATCATATAATGATTGTATGGTGATTATCATGTAATGATTGTATGGTGATTATCATAAAATGATTGTATGGTGATCATTATATAATGATTGTATGGTGATTATCATATAATGATTGTATGGTGATTATCATATAATGATAGTATGGTGATTATCAGATAATGATTTTATGGTGATTATCATATTATGATTGTATGGCAATTATCATAAATTAGTGATTATTATATAATGATTGTACAGTGATTATCATATAATGATTGTATGGTGATTATCATAAAATGATTGTATGGTGATTATCATATAATGATTGTATGGTGATTATCATATAATGATTGTATGGTGATTGTCATAAAATGATTGTATGGTGATTATCATAAAATGATTGTATGGTTATTATCATATAATGATTGTATGGTGATTATCATAAAATGATTGTACGGTGATTATCATATAATGATTGTATGGTGATTATCAGAAAATGATTGTATGGTGATTATCATAAAATGATTGTATGGTGATAACCATATAATGATTGTATGGTGATTATCATATAATGATTATATGGTGATTATCATATAATGATTGTATTGTGATTATCATATAATTATTGTATGGTGAGTTTCATAAAATGATTGTATGGTGATTATCATATAATTATTGTATGGTGATTATCATATAATTATTGTATGGTGATTATAATATAATGATTGTATGGTGATTGTCATATAATGATTGTATGGTGATTATCATAAAATGATTGTAGAGTGATAATCATATAATGATTGTATGGTGATTATCATATAATGATTGTATGGTGATTATTATATAATGATTGTATGGTGATTATCATATAATGATTGTATGGTGACTATCATATAATGATTGTATGGTAGTTATCATATAATGATTGTATGGTGATTATAATAAAATGATTGTATGGTGATTATCATATAATGATTGTATGGTGATTATTATATAATGATTCTATGGTGATTATCATATAATGATTGTATGGTGATGATCATAAAATGATTGTATGGTAATAATCATATAATGATTGTATGGTGATTATCATATAATTATTGTATGGTGATTATCATATAATGATTGTATGGTGATTATCATATAATGATTGTATGGTGATTATCATATAATGATTGTATGGTGATTATCAGATAATGATTTTATGGTGATTATCATATTATGATTGTATGGCAATTATCATAAATTAGTGATTATCATATAATGATTGTATAGTGATTATCATAAAATGATTGTATGGTGATTATAATAAAATGATTGTATGGTTAATGTCATATAATGATTGTATGGTGATTATCATATAATGATTGTATGGTGATTATCATATAAGGATTGTATGGTGATTATCATATAATGATTGTATGGTGATTGTCATAAAATGATTGTATGGTGATTATCATACAATGATTGTATGGTGATTATCATATAATGATTGTATGGTGATTATCATGAAATGATTGTACGGTGATTATCATATAATGATTGTATGGTGATTATCAGACAATGATTGTATGGTGATTATCATAAAATGATTGTATAGTTATAATCATATAATGATTGTATGGTGATTATCATATAATGATTGTATGGTGATTATCATATAATGATTGTATGGTGATTATCATATAATGATTGTATGGTGACTATCATATAATGATTGTATGGTAGTTATCATATAATGATTGTATGGTGATTATCATAAAATCATTGTATGGTGATTATTATATAATTATTGTATGGTGATTATCATATAATGATTGTATGGTGATTATCATATAATGATTGTATGGTGATTATCAGATAATGATTGTATGGTGATTATCATATTATGATTGTATGGAAATTATCATAAATTAGTGATTATCATATAATGATTGTATAGTGATTATCATATAATGATTGTATGATGATTATCATAAAATGATCGTATGGTGATTATCATATAATGATTGTATTGTGATTATCATATAATTATTGAATGGTGATTATCATAAAATGATTGTATGGTGATTATCATATAATGATTGTATGGTGATTATAATATAATGATTGTATGGTGATTGTCATATAATGATTGTATGGTGATTATCATAAAATGATTGTATAGTTATAATCATATAATGATTGTATGGTGACTATCATATAATGATTGTATGGTAGTAATCATATAATGATTTGATGGTTATTATCATATAATGATTGTATGGTGATTATCATATAATGATTGTATGGTGATTATCATATAATGATTCTATGGTTATTATCATATAATGATTGTATGGTGATTATCATAAAATAATTGTATGGTAATAATCATATAATGATTGTATGGTGATTATCATATAATTATTGTATGGTTATTATCATATAATGATTGTATGATGATTATCATATAATGATTGTGTGGTGATTATCATAAAATGATTGTATGGTGATTATCATATAATAATTGTATGGTGATTATCATATAATGATTGTATGGTGATTATCATGTAATGATTGTATGGTGATTATCATAAAATGATTGTATGTTGATTATTATATAATGATTGTATGTTGATTATCATATAATGATTGTATGGTGATTATCATATAATGATTGTATGGTGATTATCAGATAATGATTTTATGGTGATTATCATATTATGATTGTATGGCAATTATCATAAATTAGTGATTATCATATAATGATTGTATAGTGATTATCATATAATTATTGTATGGTGATTATCATAAAATGATTGTATTGTGATTATGATATAATGGTTTTATGGTGATTATCATATAATGATTGTATGGTGATTATCATATAAGGATTGTATGGTGATTATCATATAATGATAGTATGGTGATTGTCATAAAATGATTGTATGGTGATTATCATAAAATGATTGTATGGTGATTATCATATAATGATTGTATGGTGATTATCATAAAATGATTGTACGGTGATTATCATATAATGATTGTATGGTGATTATCAGACAATGATTGTATGGTGATTATCATAAAATGATTGTATAGTGATAATCATATAATGATTGTATGGTGATTATCATATAATGATTGTATGGTGATTATCATATAATTATTGTATCGTGATTATCATATAATGATTGTATGGTGACTATCATATAATGATTGTATGGTAGTTATCATATAATGATTGTATGGTGATTATCATAAAATGATTGTATGGTGATTATCAGATAATGATTTTATGGTGATTATCATATTAGGATTGTATGGCAATTATCATAAATTAGTGATTATCATATAATGATTGTATAGTGATTATCATATAATGATTGTATGATGATTATCATAAAATGATTGTATTGTGATTATCATATAATGATTGTATGGTGATTATCATATAATGATTGTATGGTGATTTTCATATAATGATGGTATGGTGATTATCATATAATGATTGTATGGTGATTGTCATAAAATGATTGTATGGTGATTATCATAAAATGATTGTATGGTGATTATCATATAATGATTGTATGGTGATTATCATATAATGATTGTACGGTGATTATCATATAATGATTGTATGGTGATTATCAGACAATGATTGTATGGTGATTATCATAAAATGATTGTATAGTGATAATCATATAATGATTGTATGGTGATTATCAGATAATGATTTTATGGTGATTATCATATTATGATTTTATGGCAGTTATCATAAATTAGTGATTATCATATAATGATGTTATAGTGATTATCATATAATGATTGTATGGTGATTATCATATTATGATGGTATGGTGATTATCATATAATGATTGTATGGTTATTATCATATAATTATTGTATGGTGATTATAATATGATGATTGTATGGTGATTATCAGATAATGATTGTATGGTGATTATCATATAATGATTGTATGGTGATTATCATAAAAGGATTGTATGGTGATTATCAGATAATAATTGTATGGTGATTATCATATAATGATTGTATGGTGATTATCATATAATGATTGTATGGTGATTATCATATAATTATTGTATGGTAAATATCATATAATGATTGTATGGTGATTATCATATAATGATTGTATGGTGATTATCATAAAATAATTGTATGGTGATTATCAGATAATAATTGTATGGTGATTATCATATAATGATTGTATGGTGATTATCATATAATGATTGTACGGTGATTATCATATAATTATTGTATGGTGAATATCATATAATGATTGTATGGTGATTATCATATAATTATTGTATGGTGATTGACATAAAATGATTGTATGGTGATTATCATATAATGATTGTATGGTGATTTTCAGATAATGATTGTATGGTGATTATCATATAATGATTGTATGGTGATTATCATAAAATGATTGTATGGTGATTATCAGATAATAATTGTATGGTGATTATCATATAATGATTGTATGGTGATTATCATATAATGATTGTATGGTGATTATCATATAATGATTATATAGTGATTATCATAAAATGATTGTATGGTGATTATCATATAATGATTGTATGGTGATTATCATATAATGATTGTATGGTGATTATCATAAAAGGATTGTATGGTGATTATCATATAATGATTGTATGGCGATGATCATATAATGATACATATATATATACTAGCAGAAGTACCAGTCGTTGACTAGGTTCAAAAACAGCCTACAGAAAATGGGCTCTGATTTATGAAAGTATGATAGGTTATGAAGAAGTCTTCTAAAGCGATAGCTTCGAATTTGGGGACATCAAAACCAAAGTAAAATATGATGAAAGTAAAAATAAAATAGATAAACCCCCTAATTTATTATACCATACCTGTTCACACTGAAACACTTATCACAATAATCTGTGGATCTATATTAAAAGACCTTGTTAAACTTTGTGACATATTTCCATTTTATGGAGGCCAGGCGCGAACGCAAACCCCACAATTTTATTATACCATCCCTATTTAAGTTAAAACATACTTATCAAAGTATTATTATGTACATCTATATAAAAAAACACTTGTAAATGTTTTTTTTTAATTTTTAAGTTTTTTATTTCCATACTTTGTGGACCAGGTGCGAAGGCAGACCCTACAATTTTAATGAACCACCGTTCTGCAGGATCAAACATACCCATTCTTGTGTCTCGATACATCTTCTATCATTATATGTAATCTGTTTTTTTTAATTTTTAATATTCAACCATATAGGAGCCTATTCGTGACCAGACACACACCCACATTCAGCTTTATATATATATATATATATATATATATATATATATATATATATATATATATATATATATATATATAGAGAGAGAGAGAGAGAGAGAGAGAAAGAAAGAGAGAGAGACAGAGAGAGAAAGAGAGATTAAATGAAATGCTTTCGGATTACAAATTGTATAATACTGTAAACCTAATATCCATATAAATATTAGTATCAATATTTATAAAGCAATTCCAACCAGATAAAAACGCTAAATGTAATGATATATATATAGATAGAGCAGTAATCTAAGTTAAATCATGCAGATTCACAACAAAATTATTTTCATAAGAAGCATAAAATTTTTGAAATATTTTTATCTTTAATCCATGGATTTTTAATAAATGGCACTTTTCATCAGAGAAAATTCTGTTAGCAAGTTTTGGCGCATCTTAAATCAGATAAAGAACACAAGAGAACAAATATAGGTAAACAAAAATAGGATTAGTACAATCCGAGGGCGAAGTTGCGTAAATATGGCACTAGGAAGATACCGAACATCCGGACAATCAATGTAAAGTATGATTTTATATTTAGAAAGCCATTCTTTACACGGAGAAAGAGGGAGTCTCGTGTTGATATAACTTGTGATTTATTTATTTTTTTTATTTAATTTTACGATTTCATTGAAATTTGTCGTCTGACAGCTGATTGAATTTTTTTTAACGTTCAACCTAAACAAGGCATATCGCCACTTGGACGTAAGATAAATACTATTTGGAAGCATGCCTAGGAAAGATAAACAGGTTGTTGGTTTACATTACATTTAAACTTCTGAGTATCAATAAAGTCAGGGAATCAGGTAGCAAGACGGAATTCCAAAGTATAGCTGTTCGAGGAAGGAAGCTATTAGAGTAGAAAGCTTTCTGGCATTTAGGGACAGTGAAGAGGTGTGATTTTGTTGCTAAACGGGGGTTTCAGGAATATGTACGTCAAGGGGACACAAGTGCAATGAGTTCATCAGCGCACATTCCATTAAAATACTTGTAAAACAGGTACAGAGATGCAACATGTGGCGATGGGACAGAGGTTGGAGCTTAGTTGACAAAGCGGAGCTCATTAGATTAAAGACTTTTTTTCGACCCTATCCAAGAGGGAGAAACTAGTGGTAGATACCCCATCCCAGATGTGGCAACAATACTCCATGCATGGGTGAATGATGGCTTTGTAATGTTGCAGGATACTCTCAGGTGTGAGTAGTCTTCTAGCTCGATAAGGCGAACCCACCTCTGCTGCAACAGCCTTTGCAATGTTGTCAATGGCTTCAGTATAATGTAACCTGCCGGAACATGTCTACGCGATGTTGCCAGAGATGGGATTACAAACTGCATAACTACCGATGTTCTAATGCGCCATGTTGCTTATTTAGAGAATGTACAAATGCCGAATTAAACGAACGCTATATAAATATTAACGGGGTTGGGAATTTAATAAAAACATCCTTTCACTGAATATGCATACTAGTTGCACTTTACATTAACATAAGGTCGGAATTTACTGAAATATATACGTCGTTCCAAATGTAATGCATCCTATTGTTTAACTAAAAATAAAGTTGAAGAGCTATGGAGACGGGAGTAGTATCATTAAAACAAGCTACGTTATGTGCTCCAGAATTTCTTTTTCTATATAGTCACCCTCATTCTCAATGCAATTTAGCCAGCGATGAACAGTGGCTGTGCAAGAGCATCGGGGGTGCGCTTTGTCACTCACATCTCTGTCCTCTCTGAAATCGACGAATCTATCTCCTAACTGCATTAAATGCATCGACTTTGTAAACGTTTAATGAGCGCCGGTAAATGTTGGTCGATTCAATTTTTTCTGCACGACGGGATTCAATGAAGCATATCTGCTTCGGACTCATGTCTATGACAGAGATTGTTTTCGTAAAGTATCACACTGTCAATATCTGCAACAGAGAGATGTAACTTTCAGGTCATAAATGCATAAGTTCAGTTATCATAGCAATGCTTTTTGTAATCCATTCTGATCCATTCGGGCGGAATAAAAAATAGGAGGCATTACTTTTGGTTGTTATCTTGTTTTACATCTAACAGTTTGTTTCCTTCTTTTGTTTTTCAGGTCTCGACCACTTGAAAACGACGAATGTCGCTGGCAGTCCCTCCAGCGAAGGTAGCCTGGAGGTGAAGTGCGCCAGTTCGGTGGGTGATGTGAAGTCGCCCCTTTTGAGACAACATCCTCTTCATCACACCAGCAACAGCAACAGCAGCATCAACAGCAGCTGCTCAGTGGACAGTACGGCCAGTAGTCATCTGGGTAACTGCCGAACAAACTTGGACGATGCCACCTCTTCTCCGGATCCCGATTCTAGAAACCCGAAGTCCTCGTCCGACAGTACCAACCCGACAGCTTCTGGGGTCGGAGGTCTCGGTGGTAACGGCAGCGGAGTTTCGGAATCGCAGAAGAAACGCAAACGCAGGGTGCTATTCTCGAAGGCCCAGACTTATGAGCTGGAACGCCGGTTCCGCCAGCAGCGCTACCTTTCGGCCCCCGAACGCGAGCACCTGGCGAGCATCATTCGCCTAACGCCGACACAGGTGAAAATATGGTTTCAAAATCACCGCTACAAATTGAAAAGGGCCCGCCAAGAGAAAGGGTTAGAGATGAACCCTCTACCGTCACCACGCCGGGTCGCAGTCCCTGTGTTAGTGCGAGATGGGAAACCGTGTCAAACGAACGGGGCGCTGGTCAAATCGCAGGACCACTTATCGTTGCAGCATAACCTAAGTAATGCAAATATGAACATGAATTTGAACGGTGGGCTTTCGGCCAACGCGGCGGCGGCCACGCACAATACGCTGAATTCGATACCCGGACTGAACAGTATGGCCAACATGGCGTCATCGCTATCATCATCCGCTATGAACCTAAATATGAATTGTTCATACAGTATGAACACGGTAAACATGAATGTTGGTATGAGTGTTCTCCCCAGCTATTCTCACCCACTTATGCAGCCCAGATCTGGTTGGTGGTGAAGTAATAATTGCATCTCTCTCTTTCTCTCTCTCTCTCTCTCTCTCTCTCTATATATATATATATATATATATATATATATATATATATATATATATATGTATATATATATATATATATATATAAATGACGAAAGTCTATATTCCAAATTTCAAGATGTTGACCATGTTATCTTTTATTCCTTTAAGTAAGTTAACATGCACAATCATTGACAGCACCTGTTTCGTAGCGCAATATGTATAATTGATTGATATAATAATTAAATGAATGATTTTCCGCTACGAAACAGGTTCTGTAAAGAATTGTGCATGCCAGCTTACTTAAAGGAATAAACGGTGAGATGGTCAACGTCTTGCGATTTGGAATATAGACTTTTTGTCATTTATTTTTTAACTGTACTGTAGTTACATGGAGCTTCATAAATTAAAGGATTGGTATAAATAAAAGGTGAAATATAATTGAATAAGCATATTTACACACACACACACACACACACATATATATATATATATATATATATATATATATATATATATATAATATACAGAAAAGTATAGAATGAAGAAAGAAACTGATATTCAACCTAAAAAGATGGCGGACATAAATACTAATGGATCACTATCCAAATTTTGTGTCATTCGATTTAAAAAGAATAATAAAAAACGGTTGTAGTCACGTTGGCACACCGGTTCTGTTCATATCACCGAAATTAAGCGACGGCGACCACGGTCAATATTATATGGGCAACCATATAGGATGACCGGTGCTCTGTAAAAATGTCACGAAAAAAAAAAAAGAAAAAAATACACGGTTAAAATGACACAGGTAAAATGGCACAAGTGAATAAATGAAAAATAAAAAAAATGGCACAATTCATTAACAATTTCGTCATAAAGAAAATTTTGGCAGTTTGAACTGCTGGCTGTCCTCCACTCTTCCCCACACGTATTTTTGCAGAAATATTTTTCTTTGTTGGCGAATAAATAAAATCGATTTTTTCAAATTTTTTTTTTTTTTTTTGAAAGGGTGGTCTCAAGGTTTCCGTATGTATAGTTTTAAACAGGAAATAAGTCGCCACTCCCCAACGCAAATTTTAAAATATTTACTAACTCGATAAAAGTACATAATAGTTAACAACAAAATATCGTAAAAACAAAACAAGTAAAACAATGAATGCCTTATACCAAACGCAGTAAAATTTAAACATCTATCAACCTGTTCACTTTAATTTTCTGAAACTGTTTTTTAAAGTGCACTCTGGATTGAAACAAAATTAACACTGGCCTAGGACTAGAAGGATTTCTCTTTCATTGACTGAGAACAGAAAAGATTAAGTGTTATGTCATAACAGATACTACACTTTATTTTGCTCCGAGCCAAAAAGCTGTGTGTGTTGTGTTGAGCAAATCAAATCGATATATTTAAGTAAGTATCCCCCCCCCTGTAGCCTTTAATGAGGATCAAGTTCCCATCGTCAATATTGACCATTAAATTTGCAGTAAGAGTACAACTCTTTGAACAGAAAAATACGGCTGTAGACTAGCATGATCCATGCAAATTCCACAAATGAGAAATATATTTAATCAACAAATATGTTTCCATAAAACTGATATTTTTCTCGATAACGCAGCATTTAGTTTTTTGGACAGAAAAATTAATAACACGCAACAAATATGCGTTTATTAACATTTCTATAGAAAATAGTGTCCATTGTGTTTGATATATAGAACTGATCCAAATGAGATAAATTAATAAATACTAATAAATATTCGCGAGGTAATATTGTGCTACATTGTTCAATACCAGTGATAAAATTACGTTGTAAGAAACAATATTTAATTTAATACTTCAGTCCAGCACCTCTTAGTAGTCACTGTTATTTTTCCGCTGTTTCTTTTGAATGTTCCTTTTGTTATGGAACGTTTCGATGACTTTTTTCTTCGATGAAGAACTGCTGCACGTCGAAATTCTCATATCATTAAAACAATGATCATATATCATTATAATGACATTCGAAAACGAGGTCACACTCATATTCTTGACCAGGGTTATCAGATTGACCTTTTAAGGCTAAACTTCGCGAACTTAGCATTTTTGGAAGCAGTTTGGCCTTAAAAAAATTATATTCGGCCTTTTTGAAAACGTAACGTACAGACTAACTAAATAAGGAATAAGCAGAATAATATATAGATTAATACAGTCAATTAAATCACATCCCCACCCCGCTCCGAATATGAGGTTCTACATTTTTAGGTGATAACGCGAACACACCCTAAAAAACAATTATTTGTAAATGTAAATTGGGGGATAATTTTGCATATAAATTTAATGATTTCTCATTTCCAGTTTATTGAATCAGTTTAAGACGGGTAACCATTTTTAAATAAATTATATGCGTTTTATATTTTTACGGCGATTATGTGTGGTTTTATGACTTTGACAGTCGGACTTTAGAATAGAGATAACAAAAATGACTCAGAAATAAGGGATCATTTTACATTAAATTTATATGAGAAATTAATCCTCCATTTTAAACTCCAAAATATTTTTTCGGTTTGTTCACGCATAATCGCCCGTAAAAATAGAATCATATTTTTAAGGGGGGGAGAATCAAGTTGGGTGTAGATTATTTACTTTTAAATGTAAATATAATTTCTTTGTTAATTTTAACAATTGACATTTTTGTTTTCTTTTTATGCATTGCCTCCGAGGTTTTGATAAACTTATTGCGAGATATTTATCCATGTGCCATTTTTTCTATTTATCCACTTGTGCCATTTTTATTGATGCCATTTTTACTTGTGCCATTTTGCCGGTGTCATTTTCACTCGTTCTGTTTTCACCTAAATTTGGAAAAAACAAGAATCGGTGCAAGTCTATAAATGGGCCATAACAAATCTTTTATACAATAAAAATCTGAAAAAAATCTTTATAATGTACGTTCTTGTCACTGCATGAAGATATCATATTCCAAAAATCACGTAAATCGATCGAGTAGTTTTTTTTTATTTAAGAAAATCAAATATTATCGGATGTTTAATCGAAGATTTGGCACGCGCCATCTTGTTTGAGAGATAACCCCACTAACGACCCCTGGCGGAAATATGGGTCAACAAGGGCAGTACATGCAGACCATCGAATATTTTATTAATCAAGTACTTTTTTTTTTTTAAGAAAATCAAATTTTACGATTTTTTGGGGATAATGAATAAATAAATTGACTTCTTTTAATAAAGAGAATGTGTCTTTGGGTTTGTATTACTGTACACATAGATTAAAAAAAGTTGTCAAAAACGAATAGATGTCATCAAAGGCAAGATAAGTTACTTTTCTACCTAACTAGATAATTTTTTAGTGTTTTTATTCAATGTGACATGTTTATTCAGTTCGAAAAACATACAGTGTTTACCGATGTATTGGAAAATTTTAAATGGCGCCGGCTTTTCTGTTGAACACGGTATGTTTGGGAAAATGAGTTAAAAATAAAAAAATATACAAAATACTGTTAAAAACCCACCGAATATATGCCAGCCTATGTCACCGTAACATATTGAGCGACTTTCTAACAGTATTTTGTCTAGTTTTTTTTTTATTTATAACCCCTTTTCCCAAACTCACCGTGTGAAAGAGAGACTCGGGCGGACGCTATTTAAAATTTTCTAATACATCGGTAAACACTGTATGTTTTTCGAGCTGAATAAACATGTTACATTAAATAAAAACACTAGAAAATAATCTAGTTAGGTAGAAAAGTAAGTTATCTTGCCTTTGATAACATTTATTTGTTATATATTTGTTTATTTTTGACAACTTTTTCGAATCTATGTGTACAGTAATACAAACCCAAAGACATATTCTCTTTATTAAAAGAAGTCAATTTATTTATTTATTATCCCTAGAAATCGTAAAATTTGATTTTCTTAAAAAAAAAAAGTACTTGATTGATAAAATATTCGATGGTTTGCATGTACTGTCCTTGTTGACCCATAATTCCGCCAGGTGTCGTTAGTGACGTTATCTCTCAAACAAGATGGCGCGTGCCAAATCTTCGATTAAACCCGATAATATTTGATTTTCTTAAATAAAATAAAAAAATATTTGATCGATTTACGTACTTTTTGAATATGACATCTTCATGCAGTGACAAGTACGTACATTATAAAGATTTTTTTCAGATTTTTATTGTATAAAAGATTTCTTGCACCCAAGAATCTATGAAATAAAAATCTCTTCAAAAATAAAATCAATTTACAAATTAATCGAATAGAAACGCTTAAAAGATCCAACAATGGTTGATATGCCGTTAAACACAACAACAACAACAACAACAGCAGCAACAACAACAACAACAACAGCAGCAGCAGCAGCAACAACAACAACAACAACAACAACAACAACAACAACAACAACAACAACAACAACAACAACAGCAACAACAACAACAACAACAACAAAAACTATTTGAATGTTTATCAATTATGAATTGATTTTAAGATTACAAAATGGTGTAATTAAACGACAATAACTTCTTATCTAAACTGTGTTATTCCTTTCAAAACAAAAATATTTGGTTTATTATTAAAAAAATAACTTTTCAAATTGTAAAAAAAAATAAACGCTTGATTAAATGACAGTGGATCATTTTCAAAAGATTGTTATTCAAATATTGTGGCAAAAAAAAACTAACAAAAATCTCTTCAGATTATTATCAATTAATCACCCGATTTACAGACAATAAAAATGAACGGCTGAATTAAACGACACAAGTCACGTATTTAAAAAAAAAGTGGATCATTTTATTTACTTCTTCACTAGGAGGTTAGACACGAAGGGAGATACAGGTTTGATGAAAGTATTTTTTTGTGGAACGAACTGGATTCGAACTTGACCATCGAAGCCGTCAATCGGTGTCGATAGCCACCATAACAATTGTGTGTTATTCAAATAATAAAAAAGTACGAAAAAAGATTCGAGTTATTATCGATTCCACACCAAATGTTTAGATTGCAAAAAAAAAAAAAAGACTGAAAAGTGAAACAACAGCGGTCCATCATTTTTGTTATTCAATTTTTATGAAAAAATATTTATTATCCATTAAGCAGAAAATTTAGAAATTATAAAATTGTAAAAAAATAAAATAAAATAAAATAAAATAAAATGGCGGATATAAATAAAACCGACCTTTTCTCAAAAGTCATCGTCATTTAATTTTAAAATAAAATATAAAAACACGATCCAAATTATAATCAGTTAAGAATTCCATTTTCAGATTATCATAATCACGGTGGAGTTTAATGATAACAGTCCCATCTCTAAAAATATATGTGGCAATCATGCAATATAGTTAACAGCTTAGAAATCGAAAATAAAATATGAAAAAAGAAAAAAGCTTTTATCAAACGCATCAAAATTTACTTTTCTATCGGATTTTTATAATTTTCAACTCTGGAAACTTTTTTGTAAGATTTTTTATTTCTGTATGTTTTCATTACTTTTATTTAACCAAACAAAAGTCAAAGATGGTGGTCGATTTATATTTTGGATAGTCGCTAATTTCAGGCTTAACATATAGTAAAGCAGGACTTACCTTAGAACTAACCCTATCGGGGGAAGCGATACCAGAAGAACTTAGGTCAGATCATTATTTTTTTAAATCATGTTTTAAAGCAGGACACACTAACACAAATGAGTCAGCCATAGTAGTAACGACATATATCTATGAAATCTTACATTAAAAAAATATTAACAGTTTCAGCAGTTTAAAACTATGCAGATTCGGTAGAAAATTGAAGATAATTGCGAAGTGATTGTATATTTTGTTTGTTCCCAATTTCTTGCCTGTTAACTATATGGCAGGATTACCAATTTTGTTATTCAAATTTTTAATTTTGAAAACTTTCTGTGAATTATCACTAAATTTCCAAATTGCGAAAAAGATTAATGGAGTCTGAAAAAAATGTTATTCTTTAATGAAAAAACAAACGCTTCGATTAAGCAACAAATTTTATAAAAATAAAAAAATATTTCATAATAATAAAAAACATTTTATAATAATGCATTTTTTATAATAATTAAAAACATTTTATAAAAATAAAAAATATTTCATAATAATACAAGAAACATTTTATAATAATATTTTTTTATAATAATTACAAATTTTTTATAAAAATATAAAAACATTTATAATAAAAAACATTTTATAATAATAAAATACATTTAGTAATAATAAAAAAGTTGAGGTAAATTTATTCGAAAGAAACAAAATTTAATTTTAAAATAAAATTTTAGTTTGTATTATTTGCATAATTCAAACTAATCTTTTCATCATAAAAGTTATATTGAATATGTTTTACAACTATATTATTTTTCGGGTGCAAATATTGCAAATGAATAATGCTTACTTCAATGATAATATCGTTAGTTCAAGAAATGAATACTCGTTCGGGTTATATTAATTTTATTAGCATGAATTTCAGGTGCATTTTTCGTAATGTTTCTGAAATGTTCAACATTTCTTTTCAATTGTTAACATATCCGAGGATTTATTTTCAGAAAATATCGAAATATAAATTCATGCGATTTGTAATATGTAAAACTATAACTTTCGTTATGGTTATTTTTTTTCTAAATAATACATTTTTTATTAAGATTTCGAAAAATAGAGAATGGGTGCGTTATATTCTGTGATATGGCATTCCGGCATATTCCTCGAGAGATTTCATGTTTGCATTAATTACCCTGTTTTTTAGACGATGATACGGCATCCCCAACGAAACATCTCCCAACAGATATTATGTATTATAATATATAATATTATAATATATAATATTATAATATATATATATTGTATTCTTCATTAATATTTTTATGAAAATAAGTTTTTATTTAATAAATGTGTAATATTTATTTCTTGTAACTGTTAACTTTTTTATGTAAAACATTATTAAAATTAAATAAACATGTCTTTACAGAAAAGTATCATTCTTATGCCAAACTACTACTACTACTACTACTACTACTACTAATAATAATAATAATAATAATAATAACAATAATAATAATAATAATTACAGCAACAATAATAATAATAATAATAATAATAACAATAATAATAATAATAATTACAGCAACAATAATAATAATAATAATAATAACAATAATAATAATATGATAATAACAATGATAATAATAAAATAACAATAATAATAACAATAATAATAATAACAATAATAATAATAACAATATTAACTCTAGTAATCATAATAATAATCATAATAATAATAATAATAATAATAATAATAATAATAAGAAGAAGAAGAAGAAGAAGAAGAAGAATTCGTCTAAGAATTTGATAAATTTCTTCAGTTAAAATATCTGTTGGAAGATGTTTCGTCGGGGACGGCAAATCATTTGTCACCGTCTAAAAAACAAGGGA
This sequence comes from Euprymna scolopes, assembly GCF_053919585.1. NCBI lineage: Eukaryota > Metazoa > Mollusca > Cephalopoda > Sepiida > Sepiolidae > Euprymna > Euprymna scolopes. Next base: position 2,399,863 of record NC_136503.1, on the reverse strand, counting down.
AGTAATGCAACAATGAAATACCTCGATAAATATGTCGAAATGACCAAAATTTAGTTTGGCAGGATAAGCTGACAGAGGGCTCTTCTAGAAATGTTGGGATTCAAGTAAAAGTATTGATTAAGTATTAGAATTCAAGATTTTACTTAAAATAAAACTTGATCAATTTTAGTATTTGGATTATGTTGAGCGTAAATTGATCTTCCTTGGAGTTTATATGAATGATTATATGAATGATTATATGAATGATTATAAAAACTGATAATCCTGAAGCTTATTAATTGAATCATTTTATTTTGACTAAAATTTTATTGGTATATGAACAATTTGGATATATTTTAATATATTATGTTCTATGGCTGACTGGGGTAGCTTCTGTACATTCATATCTGATCTACCTTTGCGTTTCATGTTTAAAAAAGATGTGTCCTCTATAGTATCAGACCTGACCGAATGGTTAATTGTAGGCATAGACCGATTCATACCATCCAAAAATTTCCAACAAGAACTTGACAGCCAGCCATGGTTCTCCCTAGAATGTGCTGCTGCCATCGCGCACAGAAATCATTTCTTTCCATTGCTACCAACGTAATAGATGCACTGAGACTAAAGCTACTTTCAGGACTGCCAGCAACCACTGAAAAAGAGTAATAGAAAATACAAGAGAGCTATATGCTCAGTCCGTTAAATCCAAAGTAGCTGAACAGCGGTTTGGTTCCCACCAGTTTTGGCAAATTGCGAACAGGATCCTGAACAGAAGCCTGCGTTCTATCCCAACCATCATCAATGGACCTAAGATCATCTCGTCAACATCAGACAAGGCCAAACTATTTGCAAAGAACTTTGCAGCTAATTCTACCCTATGCGACGAAGGCCATCAACTCCCAGTTTTTCCACCTATGAAAGACAACACGCTATGCAACATACAAATATCTGTGCGTGAGGTCGCCAAACTAATCAAGAACCTTGATTCCAGTAAAGCAACTGGCCCAGACGGCATTCCAAGTATAGTGTTGAAAAATTTCAACCAGAATTTGCCCCCATACTTACAAAACTGTTTACACGTTGCCTTAAGGAGAAGTGCTTCCTAACACCCTGGAAAACCTCATCAGTATGCCCTGTATTTAAGAAATCAGGTGATAAGTCATCTCCCTCTCAGTACAGACCAATAAGTCTCCTGTGTGTCATGAGTAAGCTGCTGGAATCCATATTAAATAGAGTAGTCAACCACCTCAGCAGAAATAACCTTCTTAGTGACATGCAATATGGTGTCCATTCTGCTCGATCTACAGCAGATGTGCTAACGGTTATATCACATAGGATTAGTGAATCTCTCGACAAAGGCTTCCTTTCTAGGACAATAGCTCTTGACATATCAAAGGCCTTCGATAAGGTATTGCATAAGGGCCTACTTCACAAGATTTCCAGTTACGGTATAGCTGGAAATGTTTTCTCAATTATTAAACCATTTCTCTCTGATAGGTTCATAAGAGTAGTGGTTGATGGGCAGAAATCAGAAGCTCTCAGTATTAATGCTGGAGTCCCTCAGGAGTCCATCCTGGGCCCAACTCTCTTCCTTATCTACATCAATGATCTCCAAAAACGCATACTTAAATCATTCGTTGACATCTATGCTGATGGCACGACTATCTATAGCAACACATTCAAGGCCGTAAATGACCAAGTTCTCTCTGATTCTCTCTCCTCTGAACTTGAGCGCGTGGTACAGTGGGGGAAAAGGTGTCTGCTTACTTTTAATGCATATGAAACGAAGCTTCTATCTTTACATCATCAACGCTCTGATCCCCATTTGGCATCAATTGAAATGGATGGCTCTCGTCTTGGGGAGGCTCCATATTTTGACAAGCTTCTTGGTTTGACCTATACCCCTAATCTGAAATGGAACACGTACATCGTCTGTTGTTCAGGTCGCTGGGAAAATGGTGGGATCCTTCTACCGCCCCAGAAGATATCTCACTACTGATGCAATTCTCTACCTGTATAAAAGCCAAGTAGTCCAAGGATGGAGTATTGCTGCCACATCTGGGCTAGAGCTGCTAAAAACAGGCTATCCTGCCTTGATAGAGTAAAAAATAGACTTCGTGGCTTAGTGGGGGATGTCCTTTTCTCTTCCCTGCAACCTCTGTCTCACAGAAGAGACGTTGCGAGCCTGTTTTCATTTTAGCGTTATTTCCATGGCAAGTGCTCGTCCGAGTTCCAATCTCCGGCCCCTCCGCTAATCTTTCAAGTAAAAACACTCGTCTAGCCGAAACCACTGTCAGTAATTTTCCACACTCTTTATCTGTGCGTAAATAAAAACGCAGATTCCATGAACAAAGCTTCTTTCTTAGAAGTGCACGCCTATGGAACTCTCTTTAGTTTGACTATTTCCCACCTGACTACAACTTGGATGTCTTCAAGTCCAACATAAACAAATTCCTGATGAATCGCCCCCTTTACCAAATCTCCAATACTAACGATTACTACGATACTATCCCATTGTTTAATGTACACGCAGTAACCCTTATTCCCGAGTGGCTTCCGGGCCTTGATAAGTGGTAACCTTCACGTAAAAAAATAAACTTTTGATTAAAAAATATTAATAAGATCTCCTTCTCTCTCTCTCCCTATCTCTCTCTCATTCTGTTTATATATATATATATATATATATATATATATATGATGATTGCAACGTCTTGACAGACGAGTGCCACTCTCTCAGACATTTAAAATCCATGAGCCCAAATGTCTGAGGGAGTATCTATACAAATATGATGTTACAGAGTCTTAGCTTTGTACGACAGCTAAGTCTCTCTCTCGTTTCAAAATGTTGAGATCCACCAACAAGCAAGAGCAAGATATCCAGCAACAAATTGAACTGCAGACCAGCTTAATGCGGGTACTGGTCTTCCGCTTTATGGTTTTTTAAATCAGAGATTTTCTTCTCCTAGAAAGGTTACCTTCACCACGGCTTACAAGAGCCCTCTCTACCCCAATACACATATATACACACACAAATATACACGGTGCTAGTTGGCCGTTGACACAGAAAAAGGGTTCATTCGCCCTTTGGAAGGTCTTGTTTTTAATCCTTCAGGGAGACTAGCCGCCCTCCTCACCAAACAAGTCTGGTGGGGGAACCAGTTTAGTCGCCGGTGACCCGACCATGAGGCAGGTAGTACTGGGTTACATGGTACCAGTAGCATATGGCATGACCTGACATAAATATATATATATATATATATATATATATATATATATATATATATATATATATATATATATACAGTGTTCGCATGCATTAACTCGGAAAGAAATATATATATATAATGTTAATTCTGAGGAAGATCGAAGATTATATCGACAGAAACGTTGTGAAAATAACACTCAAGATAGGAAGAATAGTCCGGAGAATCCAAAAAATACAAATACTCAATCCATATCTACAATAGAAATGCATAATTTTGTGTCGATATTTCTTTCTATGCAGATTACAAATCAACGTGTAGAAGGAAAAAATATTTAAAAGAAAATGAAAAAGTCGATGTGTAGAAAAATGTATTGATTTTTATTGACAACAAATTGACAGTTTGTCAGAACAAACGAAAAGAGTAGTGAATTAATGTTTTTCAAAACGTTCCGAGCGAAGAAGAGAACTATTATTTAGAGAATAGAAACGTTTTTTTTATGTTGCTGTGTACAAGAGAATTATTATTTATTTACTTGTGTGCTCTGTTATTTGTGATAGTTTCTTGTTTTCTATCTTTGGCCAGTGTTCGCATGCATTGACTCGGAAAGAAATTATAAAAATTGTGTATGTGAAAGACAGCATGTATTTAAGTAACATTTCTTCCTTTAAACATGGATTACTGAACAAAACTATGACCTCTAAATATCTCAACACCATAGTCTTATTGATAACCACACCTGAAGATAGATTCAGATGGATCGAAATTAATGGGGTTAAATGCAAGTATGACGAATATATCAGCCTGTTCTTGCTAAAAACAAGGAAATTCAAAAGAAATCTCGAACGGATCAAGACAATAATATGCATACATATATATGAGATATATATATATATATGAGACATATATATGATATATATATGAGATATATATATGTGACCTATATATGATATATATATATGAGACATATATATGAGATATATATATGTGACCTATATATGATATATATATATGAGACATATATATGAGATATATATATATATATATATATATGAGACATATATATGAAACATATATATGAGACATATATAAGACATATATATATATATGAGACATATATATGATATATATGTATATATGAGACATATATATGAGATATATATATGAGATATATATATATATATATGAGACATATATATAAGATATATATATATGAGATATATATATGAGACATATATATATATGAGACATATATATGAGACATATATATATATGAGACATATATATAAGATATATATATATATATGAGACATATATATGAGATATATATATATATATATGAGACATATATACGAGATATATATATGAGATATATATATGAGACATATATATGAGATATATATATGAGATATGTATATGATATATATATATATATGATATATATATATATATGATATATGATATATATATATATATATATATATATATATATATATATATATATATATATATATATATGAAACATCTATTGACAATTTTCAGTTCACCCGACGTCGATGTGTAAACATATTTTTTTAGTCATTTCCCCCCAAACAAGGCACATCTTCTATTATTTGCGATCAGATTTGCAGGGATACTATTGAAGAAGTTGGGCGGCGAAATATCTGTTTATATTACACTGGAATTTCTAAATGTCAGTACAGTCAGCGAAACAGGGGCCCGGGAGGGAATTCCAAAGTGCAGCACTACGGGGTGAAAAAAAAACTTTTCGAGTAGAAGGCTTTACAGTATCAAGGGATCTCTACAATGTAGGGGTGAGATTTTGTTGCTTGTTCGGTTTGTCGGGGGTTTTGTCGTCGAGGGGCACTAGTGCTCGGAGTTCGTCAGATCACTTGCCATTAAAATACTTGTAAAACAGACACAGGGATGCCACATTTCGGCGATAGGACAGAGGTTGAAGTTTAGTTGATAATTCAGAACCTATTAGGTTGGCGACTCTTTTTTTTAACTCGGTCAGGTGCGAGAGACTTGTGGCAGATACACCAGCTCAGATGTGGTAACAATACTCTATGCGAACTGCGGCCTTGTAAAGGTACAGGATACTTTAGGTGTGAGTAGCCTTTTGGCACCGTAAAGAAAGCCCACTTTCCTCTCAGCAGCCTTTGCAATTGCCTCAATCAATATATTGCTAGTCGGGAATAATTTCAAATATAACCATGTCTATGTCTACAACTTTTGTCTTGAAAGGTTTAATTAACATTTGCAATATGAGGCTAAGTAAAAAAATCTTTGTGTCATTCTTAAAAGAGAATTATTGACGCTACGTTTCTAACAGTCAATGTTAAATTAGTAAATGGAGGAATGGAATTTGATACCAGAACTGTGAAGTAAATGCAAAACAGAATGTATTGTGTGTTTGAAATAAACGGGCTTCGATATAATCGTGTTTATCGGCTGTTTTTACTTGTGATGTATTTCATTACAGCCTCCAGATAATATCGCTTCATCAGGAGAGAATAAGTATCGGTTTTATAAAACATCAAATAGATTTGAAGAATCGTAACGAATTTAATTATTTAAAAAAAGGTACGAATAAAATCATTATTTAAACGTTTTTTTTTTTTTAAGTATTTTCGTCACAAACAAGGCACAGTGCCACTTTGACATAAGGATGGGGTAAAATCTACAAATACACTATGTAGAAAGTTGAGTAGCGAGATGTCTGTTCACATTATACTTGAGCAGTAGATTCAGCGAGGAAAAGACCCGGGTGGGAATTCCACAGTCCAGCAGTTCAAGGGGAGAAACTATCACAAATCTCTATAGTATTTTGATGCTTGTCAGATTAGTCAGAGGTATTTGCGTCAAGGGGGTACAAGCTTGAAGTTTGTCAGAGCACATGTCATTAAAATACTTGTAAAACAGACACTGGGATGCAAGATGTCGACGATAGGACAGAGGTTGACGTTTGGTTGATATTGCGAAACCTATCAGATTGAAGACTCTTTTTTGAACCCTGTCTAAGAGCGAGAGATTAGTGACAGATGCACCAACTTAGATGTGGCAACAATTCTCTATGCATAAGCGAACGGTGGCTTTGTAGAGATGCAGAATACTCTTAGGGTGTGAGTAGCCTTATAGGATACTCTCGAGTGTGTATTAGGTTGAGAAAAGTTCTTGTGGAATTTTTAATTTTGATTTCAAATGAGTTTTCGTTATAATACCTTAAATTGACATATAATTCAGTTAAAAGAGCGTTTTTCGCTCCATCTAATCGCTTAAATTATAATCGTTTAAAAACAATTCTTCTTTTTAGAACATCCAATACAAGATGGAAAAAAGCAAATTCGCATAATTTTTTATTTCAATTCAAGCTAGACCGAAAAGTTGCTGAAACAGCTCGCGATATCAACGAAGTATTTAGCCCAGGAATCACTACTGAACTCACTGCACAATAGTAGTTTAAGAAATTTTGTGGCGACGGCGAGAGTCTTGAAGATGATGAGCGTAGTGGTCAGCCATCGGATGTTGACAACGGTCAATTAAGAGCCTTAGTTGAAGCCAATCCACGAACAACTGTTCGAGAACTTGCTTCTGAATTAAACGGAACGTATACGACGATTTCCAACCACTTGAGAGGGATTGGAAAGACAAAAAAAAAATTGATAAATGGATGCCTCACGAATTTACGCAACAAGAACGACCCGTTTCTCGACCAGGTTGTGACCTATGATGAAAAGGAGGTTCTTTATGATGACCGGCGACGCTCAGCTCAGTGGTTAGATACTGACGAAGCTCCACGGTACTTTCCGAAGCACAAAAGAATATCATGCTGACTGTTTGGTGGTTTGCGACGGTCTCATCTATTACATTTTTTTAATGCAGGCGAAACCATTACGGCGAAGCAGTATATAATATCAAAACGCCTTCAGCGACTTAATCACCACCAGAACGCAAGATTTTTACATCACTGGCATAAATACACTTGTTTTGCGTTGGCAAAAGTGTGTTGATTCTAACGGTACTTATTTCGATCGACACATTTTTTTTTGTTTGAACCTTTACAGCCTGGAGATCTTCCTCTAAGGTTCCAGCCGCTGTTTTAGATGTGCGTTCATTCGCTTTGCGTGTTTTTTTAGTGTTGTCTTATCATCAAATATAGCCATTCGGAATACAATTTTATCTGGGAGGTAATTTATGAACATCAGGAATAAAAAAGGCCACAAGATGGACTCCCGAGGCTCAGCCGCATTTATACTATGCTGTTTTGACGTACGACCCCCGAGGACAAGCTGGATATTTTTCCTGTCTAAGAATGGTTTGATTATATGAAGTATTCATCCAGTAATAATATATGATTTAATTTCCATGAGAATGTTGTGCCAGACCCTATCAAAAGCCTTAGATGTATATAGAACTACTTCCCTATTCTCCTCTGTCTTATCCAGTGTGTGATATATACGTTCAGAGATTACAGTTAGGATATTTGCAAAAGAGCAAGTTTGCCTAAATCTATACTGTCGGTCTGAAACAAGTATATTATCTATGAGATGATGGACTAGTGTTTATTTAGATTTTGGCGAAGAGAGAAAAGAGACCAAACAGCTTATAATTTACTGTGTCAGTTCTTTTACCAAAATGTTTGAAAACTGCTTCCACAGAAACAATTTTCTAGCAGTTGAGAAAGCAAAATTCGGTAAAGCATTTATTAAAGAGTTTGAAGAGAACTGGGGCAACCTCAAGAGAGCATTTTCTTAATGGTATATCAGCAATAAGATAATACCCTCACGCATTCGAGGTGCCTAGGTTTTTATGACATCATCAACTTATTAATGGGTGATTTTCAGATCATCGTGTATGGTTTCTGTCCGCAAAAGTGGTTCGCTGGGTCTCAAGTGGAGCTGAAGGTGGAACATCGAGCAAGCAGGTTAGTCTCACTCAGTTGCCTTACACCCCCCCACACACACATATATATATATGTGTGTGTGTGTGTGTGTGCGTGTGAGTGCGTGTATCTATATAAAAGCCAAGAACGTCCAAGAATGGAATACTGTTGCCATATCTGGGAAGGATCTGCTAAAAACAGCCTATCCTGCCTTGACAGAGTACAAAATAGACTTCGTGGCTTAGTGGGAGGGGGTGCCCTTTTCTCTACCCTGCAAACTCTCTCTCCCACAGAAGAGACGTTGCGAGCCTATCCTTGTTTTATCGTTATTTCCATGGCAGGTGCTCGTCTGAACTCCAATCTCTGGTCCCCCCTCGCCAATCTTTCACGAGAAACACCCGTCTAGCTGAATCCACTGTGAAAAATTTCCCCCACTCTATATCTGTGCCTTAATCAAAACGCGGATTCCATGAACAAAGCTTCTTTCTTAGAACTGCACGCCTGTGGAACTCTGTTCCGTCTGCCTGCTTCCCACCGGACTACAACTTGGATGTGTTCAAGTCCAATGTTAACAAATTCCTAATGAACCGCCCCCTTAAGTAAACACTTCATCAAATCTCCACACTAACGTAATGTACTTGCAATAACCCTTATCCCTGAGTGGCTTCCAGGCCTTGATAAGTGGTGATCACTGTGTAAAAAAAAATGTGTATATATATATATATATATATATATATATATATATATATATATATATATATATATACACGTCATCTTGTCTGGGTCATTTTGACTTTGGCTTTTTACTTTAAAATTAATTCAATCCCCTTTCAAATTTTTTTCATCTTCTTCACTCATTTTTCTTAATTAAGCCTCGCCCCGACAGTCGAGTTGTACATTTCTTCCATTTTGTTTTACGCACATCTTATCTTTCTTTTAATAATATTATTTGAATTCATTCCCTTTTCCTTGTACACATTTGTGAATTATTCCACGGATTTCTGCCTTTTGAATTACTTTGGATCATCTCCCACTTACGCGATTCCCTTGGAATTTACTTGTGCGAATGGAAATTTAACTAACTTTCTTGGATTCTGCATTTTTAGATTTTACCGTCATTGGATACTTTAGCTTTCACCAGACTATCCATTTACATGAAATCACTTTTTTATTCACCCTATTCCCTCTGCTTCATTTTTTGTTATCAAGTAAAATCTATGACATACTTGTAGTTTCATTAAATCCTTTTGCAAGCAAAATCCGATCCCGCATTTTGCTAAATCCTACCCTCTGATGAGAAGGAAAGTATTTCTTCGAAACTCAGCGGATTAAGAACAATCCACTTATTTAGTGTCTCCTTTTTAAAATTAAATATGTTTTTACCTCTTTTTCAAAGTGTTTTTTTTTTAATATGTTTTATTAACTATTTGAACTAATATATATATATATATATATATATATATATATATATATATATATATATATAAAGCTGAACGTCCTGTGTGTGTATGTGTATGTGTCTGGTCACGAATAGGCTCCTATATGGTTGACTATTATAGAAAACTGATCACATATAATGATAGAAGATGTATCGAGACACAGGAATGGGTATATTTGATCTGGCGGAACGGTGGTTCATTAAAATTGTGGTGTTTGCGTTCGCACCTGGTCCACAAAGTATGGAAATATAAAATTACAAAAAGGAAAAAAACGTTTACAAGGGTTTTTTTTTATATAGATGTACATAAGAATACTTTGCTAAGTATGTTTTATCTTAAATAAGGATGGTATAATAAAATTGTGAGGTCTGCGTTCGCGCCTGGCCTCCATAGAATGTAAATAGGCACAGACTTTAATAAAGACTTTTCATATCTATCTGCGTAAGTATACTTTGATAATTATGTTTCAGTTTGAAGAAATATGGTATAATAAAATTATGGAGTGTTCGTTCGCGCCGAACCTCCATAGAATGGAAATATGTCACAAAGTTTGACAAGGTTTTTTAAATATAGATCCACAGAATATTGTGATAAGTGTTTCAGTGTGAACAGGTATGGTATAATAAATTATGGGGTCTATCTACTTTATTTTTACTTTCATCATATTTTGCTTTGGTTTTGATACCCCCGAATTCGAAGCTATCTCTTTACAACCCTTCCTTTTCATTACTTATCATACTTTCATAAATCAGAGTCTATTTTCTCTGTAGGCTGTTTTCGAACCCAGTCAACGGCGGGTACTTTTGCTAGTATATATATATATATATATATATATATATATATATATATATAATGTAACAGAAGTTCAGGTCAACATAATACCTTCAGCGTCAAGCTAAGAGAGTGAACCTAAATGAAAAGATCGTCGGTGTTTGCAGCAAATATTCATGGTTGTATGCAAAGTCAGCGGAGGATTCATCCAATTTCAATTTATTGATTCGCTTGTTTGTTACATAGAGGACAACATATTTTGATACTGTCTCCTGGTTTTTCACTAGAGCCTTATTAGTTGAACAAGTCTGGCATTAGAACGTTACTATCGTCTCACTATCGTAAGAAAAGGCTGAACTTTAAGGATGGGATAAGTTTAAGTGCTCTTGAAGACATTTGACAGAACAATCTCAAAATCGTTTCAGCAACTGTATCCTCCAAGATGTAGCTTTAAATATAGGAAGAAAAAACGAGAGATTTCTGTGCTTTCGAATATAGTAAGAAACATTGAATTTCTCGACTTGAGCGACACTTCCGGCTAAATAAAGGTGTTTCCGCTTAGTTATGCGACCCTTTCACTCCAAATAAACTATAGGTTATTCTGATCACATTCCCAGAGGCAGGGTTGTGATCTGTGAATATTGATTCAGTATGGACATTTTTATGGGTGATTTGTTATTCACATTGGACGTGGGAATTCTAAATGGTGATCGGATCAATTTTATCAAAGTAAAAAGTCTTTCAAGAAAACACGGTACTTTTAAAGTCTCTGGATTGGAGCAATCACGTTCCGTTTTTTTTAAATATAATTTTTCTTTTCTGTAACTTCAGTGTTACTTCATCTTTTTTTTTACCGAGATTTTGTTTTTCGGTATTTTTTTATAGATTACAATATTTTGCTAAATCACCTCACGTCTCGAAAAAAAAGAAAAGAAATGATTTTTAATGTGATTATTTTATTTCATCATTGTAGAATTTTGAATATGGGAACAATTTTGCACTAGCAGGCCGTCCACCATTGCCCGGTTGTAAAACATGCTTAAATATGTTATTTTAATTTATGCAGCTCTTTATTTTAGAGTAAATTCTCTATTTATTATTATATTGTACCAAATGTAAATTAGCGTCTCTCCGGTGTAGCTCTGTCGTAAAATACGCTTAAATTTGGTATTTTAATTTATGCGAATTTCATCTGTATTATTACACAGTCAATGCTCTCTACTGATTATTATGTTGTATGTATGTTTATATATAGTAATTATTTTAAAAAAATGACTTGGGTGCCATCAGTTAGAATCGAAACTAAAACATTTAAATGTCCGAACGTATTCGTTACCGTTCGATATAAGTTCATACGCATGTAAAGCTAAATAAGTAATGTTGTCATGAATTGCGTATTTTCGTATGCGTAAAAATAACACGTTTAATCGGCTTGATAGATCAGAACGAATGCTTTAATAAATAATTTAATGAAGAAAAATAATTTATTGTATTGTTTTACAAATAATAGTATTAATAATAATAATAATAATAATAATAGTATTAGTAATAATAATAATAATAATAATAATAATAATAATAGTATTAGTAATAATAATAATAATAATAATAATAGTATTAGTAATAATAATAATAATAATAATAATAATAGATAGATAGTAGTACCCTACCTGAATCTACGAGGTTTGTTCGAAAGTAAGGCCTACTATTTTTAACTAAAATACTAAAACGTTGAAAAGCTAAGAAGACGGTAGTGCGTCCCATAAACTGAGCAACTTTTTGTTTTCTACAACAACAGATTTTCTACATAGTCACTACCATTCTTAATGCACTTTTGCCACCCTTTTTTGATACCTCGGTAGTAAAAGTTCGAAACGCACTGTCGCCCCCCCCTCAAATCGATCAAGCCATCCGCTAACACCACTGACGTCTACTACATCAGCTTTGTGAATGGTTTCTGCCAGTGAATGTTGACAGAGGTTGCTTTCTTAGATTCTCACACTGTCCATATCTGCAACAGAGAGGTGAAACTTTCATGTCATGAATGCATGAGTTCAGTCATCATAACAATGTAATTTGCAATCCTGTTTGATCCATTCGGATGAAATGAAACTAAGAGGAATTACTTTTGGAACGCCCATCTTAATTGGGGGAGGGGTAAAAATAAAAATTTAAACTGGAAAGCATACATCTAGCCCGATAGCAAATGCGATCCCCTTATATATAAAATCAGATACGTCCACAGATGGAATACTACCGCCACATTAAAGGGGGAGTTTCATACCTCTAAAATCAAGCGTCTGCCATCCCATCATCATCTCTTGGATCTTCACTTTTCCGAGTTGAAATGAACAGCTTGAGGGCAGCCCCCCCATACTTTTTCCCCCCCACCCACAGTTACTTTCATTCTTGACCTGAAATTGCAATCTAACATCAAATCCATTGCAAAGGTCACGGGAAAATTTGTTGGGTCATTCTACTGCTCTAGAAAGTACCTCAAACTCGATGCAATCTTCTACTCCTGTAACGTTACCCACGTTTACACATTGTATGCAGTCTTCGTCGCAAAGGGGACCATCGCAAAGAATAACTCGAACTCACTTTTTCGTAACACCGATACTTATTTCCTCATTCTCCCGCCACACGTGACTTCGCGTTAAGGTTGTAACGTCTCTCACGTGATCGTCATTTAGACCGTGCGCTGTATTGTTTATGGTCTTATACAAGGTAATTTTACTTACTCGGTATTTGCATACAGCCGTCCGCGTTTTGTAACACTCCTACAAAAGCCGGATATGTCCTAAGATGTGCACTGTTGCTACATCTGGGGAGGAGCTCTATAGAATAATCTTTCCTGGGTATGAAGTGTACTTCGAAACCTAGTGGGAAGTAACTTTTTCTATCCTCTGCCATGAATTGAACTGTACACTTTTAACTCGGTGAATTGTACTTCCAATTAAAAAATCGAAATTGTGCCAAATTTGGGGAATTAGTATAATGTTGTTTCTTCTAAGATGGATGACGGTGTCGAGCGCGATATGCGACAAGGCGTCAATTCTTTACTCGAGTGCTAAACACTTTTGACTCAACGGAGAATTGAACTCCGCTCCTCCAGCAAATGAACGAACGTTCTACTTTTTATGCGAAATGATCTTAAAAGATGGAGATTTTCTTCGATTTCGGCAATCAGATCGATATTGTGTTTGTATTTAATCTTCTTTTATTGCTATTCAATGAGATAAACTTAATTTTGAAAAAAAAAAAAACATTTTTGTGACATTGATTTTTTCTATAAATTTCAACTTTGCAGAATTGATTTATTGCAGAAATATTTTTAATCTTATACATATACTAGAAAATGTACCCGGCGTTCTAAACAGTTCACTTCTTGTAAGTATAAAACATATACGAGCTGAGATCGAAAACAAAACCTAACGACAGTGAGGCAAGTGCGATACCCATTAGTCTAGCTTGACAAGATATTAAAAAAGTGTTTACAGAACTACTTATTCTTTAAATAATGAATCTGTCGTGTGAATCATTGACGCATGCGCATTCGTGAACCATTTAGCTAACCGATAAAAATCTGAATACCCCCCACGTATCAGCTTTTCAATTTTGACCCCTTAGAATTCCTTTTTTTGGATGAAAAAAAAAGTTTTCCACGTGTCTGAATACCCTACATACTAAATTTCAAGTCTGTAGATAAAAAATTCGTTGAGTACATAGGTTGAGGAGTGTCCTTACACGCACACATTCTCACTTACGTAGATATATTAAATTTGTGGCGAGGCAATGAGAGTGCTTAATTTGGTGGGGGGGGGCTTAGTCAGCTGATGAGTACAACGCATGTGAAAATTTGGAGAAGAAAGAAAAGAAAAGGGAGAGAGAGGGAGGAGGAAAGACACCAAAAAAAGAAGAAAATAAGCGGACGGAATCTTTAATAAGTTTTCTTTTTAAATGTTTCTACCTTTCTCTTTCCAAACGCTCTACCTTTCTCTTTAGTTTATCCGTGCCCGCTGTCTGCGAAAGTCTATTTGTCTCCTTTTGTGTATCCCTCTCTTACACAAATTTATTTTTCTTTCTCACCGGCTATCCCTGTTTCCCTAACTTTCTATTTTTTCTCTTTCAATCTTTACCTCTTCCATTCTCTCTTTCAAACACATACTTACCCCCTCTCTTTCTCTCTCTCTTTCTCTCTCTCTCTTTATCTCTCTCTCGCACACACACACACACACACACACACACACACACACACACACACACACACATACACACATTATTTCTTTCTCACTCCCTTTAGTTTTCTATTTAGATTTATCGCCGTCAATCTCTTTCGATTTTCTCTCTTTCGTTATTTTCTCCCGTTCTCTCGCCATTGTTCGCACATAGAATGTACTTCGCTCCCTTCTTATCTATTTCTATCTCTACCCTATCCCCCCTTTTCTCTATCTTTCTTTCTCGCCTTTCCGTTGTGTCCCCGAAAGCCAATTTGCTCCTTAATTGGTAAACAAGGTAGGCGAGAACTCCAACCGGAAATGAGAATGAGATTCAAAGGCCCCTATTTGCATATTAGCTTCTCGGGTCCCTAATAAAAGTATCAATGGCCACGCGGGGCGGTTACGGCGCTGATGGGGTCGACAGGTCTTCCATTTTCCAGCAAGTCAAACGCCACGGACTTCCGAACCGTGTTAGCGAGCGACGATGGAGATGTGGCCAGATAAAAAGCTGCAACTCAAACCGCGCCTTCGAAACTTAGCAAGCGGGTCACTTCCTATCCACACCCCGCACAATTTTAATGGCAGACACCGGGGAAAGATGTTCAAGGATCGGGATAAGGGGTGCAGAAACCTAAGGACGGAGAAAAGGAAAACAGGGTGAGGTTTAAAACAAAACGGCACGACCCTGGATATCGGCTTATAAATGTTTCTATTGCAACTCGGATCGCCGCCGCCGCCATCACTGGACAATATTATCGACTTTTCATTAGAGAGCGCATGAAGCGTTTACGTTTAACGTTTTATTCAAGTATTTTTGTTTATGTTTTACATTATTATTGCGATGTGATTAAGGCTGTTTCATCTGCATTTTTCTTTTCATTTAATTATGTATTCATTTGGGAGTGAATACAGACACACGGTAATAGAAGTAAGACACTTAAGTTGTATGTTGATCTGGCGATCAGGGTTCGAACTTCATTGTGCAAACACTTGCCATGTCTAGTAACACTAAACATATCGCGATGAGTTCCCAATTAGAGCAAACGAAAGTACGGCTAAAGGGGAAAAATAAATAAATAAAAAGATGGAGACCCGACCAACAATGAGAATCGACATCAGAGGTATGATTTTGACTGTTTGTAACATGTAAAGATTTTATTTGAATATGTTTTTCTCCACAGCATGAAAGCTTTGCTTCGTACATCTAAACAATATGATATAAATGCAGGAATACCTCAGGGGTCTATCCTTGGACCTTTATTATTCCTGATATTCATAAATGACCTCCCTGATAAAATTGTTTTGGAGATGGGTATATTTGCTGATGACACTTCGCTCTATAACAGATACGAGGGAAAAACAAATGAACACATATTTAAGGAAATGGCAGAAACACTAGAGGAAAACCTCCAATCTGTAGTGGAATGGAGATAAAAATGCATGTCACATTCAATGCTACCAAGACTAAACTTGTTTCCTTCAATAATTACAAGAAACCTCCCCTAACACCAATAGCAATGGCCAAGAACATTACCTGAAAGTACTTCCTTTAAACTCCTCAACCTAACGTTTACAGGGAACATGAACTGGAATAGATACATTGAAGAAGGTGGGCTTTCTCTACCGTGCTAGAAAACTACTTACGCCTGACAGTATCCTATACCTCTATAAGGCAACCATTCGCCCATGTATGGAGTACTGTTGTCACATCTGGGCTGATGCATCTGCTGCTTGTCTCTCGCTCCTGGACAAGGTTCAAAAGAAAGTCGCCAATCTGATAGGTCCTGAACTGTCATCTAAGCTTCAGCCTCTGTCCCATCGACGAAATGTTGCTCCCCTCTGCCTATTCTACAAGTACTTTAATAGTGAATACTCTGATGAACTGCAAGCACTTGTACCTCATCGACGTGACTACCCCCGACAAACCCGACAAGCAACTAAATCCCACCCCTTTACAGTAGAGATCCCTAGGTGTAAGAAAGCCTTTTACTCCAATAGTTTCTCCCCCAGAACTACTGGACTTTGGAACTCCGTTCCAGGATTCTGCTTTCCCAACTGTACTGATATGCAGAAGTTTAAGTGTAATGTGAACAAACATCTTTCTACTCATCTCCCTTCATAATGCCCATGCAGCTTATGTCCCCGATAGTAGCCCCTACACCAAAGTGGCACTGTGCCTTGTTTGGGATGAAAATTGGTTAAAAAAAAAAACCCTCCACAATACCGTGATAGCATTTTTTACTTCACATTGCTAACGAAACAAATCATGATAAGAAAATAAAAAACATGTTTTCCAAAATTTGTGAATTGATTTTTTAATATATATATATATATATATATATATATATATATATATATATATATATATATATATATATAATTTCTCCAGATTTTTATCAATTTTTTATTCTATATCTTGCACTTTGTAGCGGTTTTTAAGAATATCTATTTGCATCCGTTAAGCTGTTTAGTTATATGAGGCAATTATCCTCTATTATTCAATGAAATAGATTTATAATTTTTGGAGTGTGTATTAATTTTTCCTTTTGGCGTTCGCAACCAAAACTGCTACATGTCTACCTTCGACCGAGTCGAAGCTTCAACTGTTTAAAACAATACAATTCTTTTCTCTTTGCAAGAGAGAGGAAGAAAGTGTTAAGTTAGAGAGAGGGATATGCTTACACAACATGCTCGGTTTATAAACAATTGTCAATCTGATTGCATAAACACTCTCGAGGCGTACATACACATCACTTATCAAACAGTGGAATTGGCCAGCCTCATATTTTGGATTATTTGTCTTGGCCTATATCAACGCATCTCCTCACAAGTACAGAAGAATCATGGTTCATCAATGCAGAAGCCCTCAGCTCCCCCTAAAGAGAGCTTCCTAATTATGCCACAAAGTCATGTAATAAAAAGCAAGATATTGCATCTATATACAGCTTCAATGTTTTTCCACGTTGACTTTAAATCAGAATATGGGAGGCATCTTCATCTTTGGCTGTTTTAGACAACGTAACAAGAATACTGCTTTTGGTTTGTTGAGGCAGGGTTCACTTTGTTGTATGTACGCGGAGACTGCGACTCGGTGTTGGAGAGAAAAAAATCCTCGCTGACGATACAGTGTGTCAGAATTAGGTCAAGTCGAACCCGTCGGATGTTTCACTGCTTAGTTTATATATTTAAAGTAATGGTTGTGCAACCCTCAACTACATTTCCTCTGAATCCAATAGCAATGAGAAAAACTGAAAACAATGCTAAGAAAAATAGAGAACACTTACAGTACATAGTATTCCCAAATGGTCACACATTTTTAGTATTGTCCTTGTATTGGCTAAATGATGCTTAACTTTGTTGATATAGCGAAAACCTGTGTGGCAACATGATTACATGCAATAATATTAAACAAAATGCAGTATTCTACACACTTCTTAAAGAGAAGGTAAAACATGGGAGGGCGAACTTTCTGAGACTAAAAAAACATATCTCATTTGGACATGTAATATACGGGTGTATATTATTATTTTTTTTTTTACATGGGAGTCACCACTTATCAAGGCCCGAAGGCCACTCAGGGATAAGGGTTATTGCGTGTACAGTAATCAATGAGATAGTATTGTATTATTAGTATTGGGGGCTTTGATAGAGTGTCTTAATTAAGGGGGCGGTTTATCAGGAATTTGTTTAAGTTGGACTTGAAGACGTCCAAGTTGTAGTCAGGTGGGAAACATGCAAGCGGCAGAGAGTTCCACTGGCCTGCAGTTCTAAGAAAGAAGTTTTGCTCATGGAATCTACGTTTGGATTTAGGCACAGATAAAGAGTGGGGAAAATTATTGACAGTAGTTTCAGCCAGACGGGTGTTTCTCGTGAAAGATTGGTGAGGGAGGACGAGGGATTGGAGCTCAGACGAGCACCTGCCATAGAAATAACGATAAAACAAAGACAGGCTCGCAACGTCTCTTCTGTGCGAGAGAGGTTGCAGGGAAGAGAAACGGGCATCCCCCACTAAACCACGACGTCTATTTTGTACTCTGTCAAGGCAGGATAGGCTGTTTTTAGCAGCTCCTGCCCAGATGTGGCAGCAGTACTCCATCCTTGGACGTACTTGGCTTTTATACAGATAGAGAATTGCATCAGTAGTGAGATATCTTCTGGAGCGGTAGAAGGATCTCCTTTCAGTGGTATTCTTAATGCCACCAATCATGTTCGATATTAAAACTGTCTTTATCAAATAAATGACAAATTCTTTAGTTATAAAAACAATCGCTTTTATTCGAGAAATGGACGTCTCATATGGAAAGAGGGAGATAGAGGATGGGGTACAGGCGGCAGACGGAATTTAATCGACGCGTCTCTTTCTCGAGTCGTTACTGAGACTTTTCGTTCAATTGATTTTGTTTTTATTGACATAATTCTGTTTGGATTGTCTAGCTTTTACGTTTGCTTTTGCGTCATCGGCCAAAAATCAGGTCTTTTATGCAAAACCACTTTCTCGAGTCATCTGGCATTGCTCGGGAGTTTTGTTACTTGAATTCTCACTTTTGCTTATTTCAGCGTTTCCCGCCTCTCATTAAACAGAACAGACCAGAATATGAAAGAGTGGTCCATTGTCGAACTGATCGTCCATGACGTATCCTCGATTTATATAAATTACTTTGTTCTAGTACAATTTTACACTAGCAAGCCGCCCAACATTGCCCGGTCATAAAATACACATAAATATTATCTTTTAATTTATACAAAACTGAGACATTTGCACGTGAGTATTATGTTTTTTTTTTCTAAACTTCTTGTAAGTGATAAATAGGGTTATGACAAGAGAATATTCTTTTCATTATTTTGACTCTCAAGTATACATCAGTTAATACGAGGGGCGCGCAATAAGTAATGCCCCTGACCCACTTTCCATAGCAGTAGAGCAACGAAACTTCGCACAGTTATTAGTCTTTCTCTACATAGGAACCATCAAGAGTTATGCATTTCTCCCATCGTTTGATGCAGCTCTGGAGACCGTTTTTGTAGAACACCCGAGGTTGGTCCTCCAACCACGACGTGACTTCAAAAATCAAGGCTGCATCGTCTGGGAAACGCTTTCCTTTCAAAAACAACTTCATGACTAGGAAGAGGTGAAAGTCAGAGGGTGCAAGGTCAGAAGAGTAGGGAGTTGTGGACCGGAGCGTTGTCCTGCAGGAGGAGGGTACCTTTGCTGATCTCGCCCCGCCTCTTGATTTTGATAGCTTCCCTTAATTTCCTCAAAAGTGAAGCATAATAGGCTCCTGTAATTGTGGTACCCTTTACCAGGAAATCTGTCATCACTACTCCGTCCTGGTCCCAGAAGACTGTGAGCATGACCTTGCCAGCGGGGGGCTGCACCCTTGCCTTCTTTGGAGGTGGTGAGTCCAAGTGCTTCCACTGCATTGACTGGGCTTTGGTCTCTGGATCATAGTGATGGACCCAGGTTTCATCCTGTGTAATCAGTCTTTTGAAAAACTTTGACTCATTTTCTTGGCACATCTCCAAATTCATCCTCGAGTACTCGACGCGTTCTCACTTCTGGAATGGTGTGAGCAACCTTGGAATCCATCTGGCAGACAGCTTATGCATATGCAAATGGTCATGAATGATAGTTTCCACAGACCCTGTACTAATCTTGACATCATGGGCTATTTGGCGAATAGTAATGCGCCGATCTTCCAAAATGGCAGCCTCAACTTGACGGGCAGATGCCTCATCAATGACAGAAGGGGGGCGACCAGGTCTGGGAGCTGTTTCCAAAGACTTCCGGCCATGTTTGAATCCACGATGCCAGCGTTTTACAAGGTCATATGATGGGGCATTATCACCATAAGTTTCTTTCATTTCATCAAAAGTCTCCTGTGGTGTGCGTCCTTTCAAATACAAAAACCGGATCACTACTCGATATTCAACAGGCTCCATTTCACACCTGACTCAGTTCAAACACCTGTAAAACAGAAAGCACAATTAGTTCAGAGCTTTAATTTACCACATAACCCGTAGAGACATAAATCATTGCACATGCAAAATTTCAGCTAGATAAGACAACTGGAAGTGGGTCAGGGGCATTACTTATTGCACTCTCCTCGTATCTTATATGGTTTTTGATTGATTAGCTGTGTCTGTGTCGGATACGTACTCGATCGTCAAAACAATGATAAGAATATTCTCTTTCATAAAATGACAAACTATTCGAACTGAGATCGAAACCAAAACTTAAAGACAGTCCAGTACGATAACCATTAGACCAGCCTGATACGTTCTTTAAATATGTTTTTACTTATTCTTAACATAAGTAATCTTAACTGTAAACTATTCATGCATGCGCATTCGTGCAACATTTTGCAAACAGATAAAAATCTGATCATTCCCAAGTTTACTATTTAGCTGCCCGTTTATCCGAGTGAAAACAGACAAAAAAGTTTTCCACATGTCTGAATATCGTATATACTAAATTTCTAGCCTGTAGATTAACGTTTCGTTGAGTATATAAGTTGAGAATTGTCCTCACACACAAACTTTCACTTTTATAGATATAGATAGATAGGCAGATAGATTAATAGATAGATTGGTAGATATGTCATTTGAAGAGACCCACATCTAAATATTTCTATATATGTTCTTCCTCACAAATCAAGATTAATACTACACACATTATAAAAACAACTAATACTTTTTAGAAATGATCACAGAATTCTAAATATCTATCATAAAATAGGCAAAAATGATCCCGGCATTTTTTTTTTCAGTGACCAGACTATCAGGAAATTTCGACGATGCTACTGATAATTTTTTGTAGGTCAGACGCGCTTTTCAAAACCACACCCGAGTTTGTGTCGAACCTTTTGGATACGTAATAAATAAAAAGTTTCTCAACACATTTATTTATTGGTTTTTTATTTTTTTTTATTTTGTGTGTACCTGCACATCTAGATGTCAGTATGAAAACGAGCGCGTTCCACGGAGGTTGAGTATTTGTCCAACTTATCGGTAGACATTTTTTACGATTAGCACACAACTAGAACATTTCAGAGTGGACATTACATATTTGCCTGTTGACTGTTGTTGTTGTTGTTGATTGTTGTTGTTGTTGACTGTTGTTGTTGTTGTTGACTGTTGTTGTTGTTGTTGTTGTTGTTGGCTGTTGTTGGCTGTTGTTGTTGTCGTTGCTGTTGTTGTTGACTGTTGTTGTTGTTGTTGACTGTTGTTGTTGTTGACTGTTGTCGTTGACTGTTGTTGTTGACTGTTGTTGTTGTTGTTGACTGTTGTTGTTGACTGTTGTTGTTGACTGTTGTTGTTGTTGTTGTTATTGACTGTTGTTGACTGTTGTTGTTGTTGACTGTTGTTGTTGTTGTTGTTGTTGTTGCTGTTGTTGTTGTTGACTGTTGTTGTTGTTGTTGACTGTTGTCGTTTACTGTTGTTGTTGACTGTTGTTGTTGTTGTTGACTGTTGTTGTTGTTGACTGTTGTTGTTGTTGACTGTTGTTGTTGTTATTGACTGTTGTTGACTGTTGTTGTTGTTGTTGTTGACTGTTGTTGTTGTTGTTGCTGTTGTTGTTGTTGTTGTTGACTGTTGTTGTTGTTGTTGTTGTTGTTGTTGTTGTTGACTGTTGTTGTTGGTGACTGTTATTGTTGTTGTTGTTGACTGTTGTTGTTGTTGACTGTTGTTGTTGACTGTTGTTGTTGACTGTTGTTGTCTGTTGTTGTTGTTGTTGTCTGTTGTTTTTGTTGTTGACTGTTGTTGTTGTTGCTGTTGTTGACTGTTGCTGTTGTTGTTGTTGACTGTTGTTGACTGTTGTTGTTGTTGTTGACTGTTGTTGACCTTGTTGTTGTTGACTGTTTTTGACTTTTGTTGTTGTTGACTGTTGTTGTTGTTGTTGACTGTTGTTGTTGTTGTTGCTGTTGTTGTTGTTGTTGTTGTTGTTGACTGTTGTTGTTGTTGTTGTTGACTGTTGTTGTTGTTGACTGTTGTTATTGTTGCTGTTGTTGTTGTTGACTGTTGTTGTTGTTGTTGTTTAGCATCATTTATGATTATTTTGTTGGCATTCGTTTCCTTGATATCTTTCTATTAAGAATTCTGCCTCGAAGGATATCGGGTACATAAAGAAGAACTACGTCTCAAAGAGAAAATTTATGTGGAACAAATTAGATTCAACCTCAGAACACCCAGCTTTTCAGTTTGCGTTAACAACTGTCACCCCCCTTTAGTTGTTCAAAAAGAAATGGGCTGTAAAAATGAGATCTTTTCTATTGTGCACATTTTTAGAACGGCGTATTTTTCATTTTATTATGTAGGGTTTATTGTTAAATATTGGAATTACCACAGCCCAAAGAACGCCGCAGCCTACAAGAGCTATGCCAGCCAACGAACTGGAAGTCTAAGACTCGAGTTTCGCCCTTATTTGGGCTAATCAGTCAGTCATATCCGCACCCGCGATTTGAAACCCGAGCATTCTGCACGAGAAGCAAGCACTCTACCAACTGAGCAAACGCCACGCGCACAAGAAATTCTATTAACCAACACAGATCAAGCAAACCGCAACGAAATCAAGCTGTGAAATAGACCTACTTCATCTCGACAAGGGACGTGGTCATCCAACCGGCTGACCCAAGCCGATGTCTCACAAGTAGGGATTTTGCACTCGAAAGGACGACGCCATCCAGCAGAGCTAACTTAACGAGCCGTTTTGTTATAGAATTTTCAGAATGAATATAGTTATTTCTATTTTATATGTGTAAAGAAATCGTTAATGAACATCATATAACCCGTAAACAAACTTATACATTCTACAAGCACAATAAAAATTCTGATAAACCTATTTTAAAAACTATAGTTATGTCTTTTCGCAGATTATTTTGCACGTACCAAAATTTGAAGTTATTAATGAGATTCCGAACTTATAGTTATGAAATTGCATAGTATGCCTTGATTGTTTACCGAGAAGAGTATGTTGGTTTGTCCGTGTTGTGGGTCTGAACGGCTGCTACGTCTTGGGCACGGCAACCAGCTCCCCGAGTGTTAGACATAGTCAATAAACAATCTCCTTTAAATCAAGGGGTTGATATGATAATGAATTTTCTCTTTGAATTTTCGGCGTCATTATTGGCAGAACCCCTATGTTGGGATTGAACGCTTTACTAAATGAGCCACAGACACATTTTCTTATAAAAATATTTTATTTTTATTTTAACAATTAAGAACAGTTGAAGAGCATTTTAAGGAAATGTGAGTTGGTTGGAGACCGACACGCTCGAACGGCATCTAAAATTCAACTGTTTGCGACTCGGATGCGATTTTCGTTTTGGCTTCAAGTAAATTACAATTGTTCCTTCGTAGATAGAGAGATGGAGATAGAGACAGAGGACAGAGGACAGTGAATATATATTTTATTTGTTCTATTTTCACACCAAACAAGGAACAGTGCCACTTTG
>NC_136503.1:2353414-2373414 GCF_053919585.1 Euprymna scolopes | reverse complement strand
ATATAATATTACATGTATGTACATGAAATTTTCTGTATCAATTTTCAACATTTACTTCAACGATGCTCAATACTTTAGTAGAGATATGTATATATAAAAATATATAAAAATATCTATAGCTACACCGAATTTTGCGTTTCACCCGGATGAAACGCGCAAAATATTGTATAGTTTAATTAAAAGATGTATTTTGATAACTTTATGCGTAAAATATAATTATCCACTGACACCTGTTTCGTCGTCTACGACTCATCAGAGTGGTTAAATCTAGCAAGACTCGAAATCGGGACCCCATGATAAGAAGCCTAAACCTCTACCACGCGGCTGCCTCGCCTGACTACTAACTGTGTCGCGTTTTTTATGTAGATGGTTTCGGTTTAGGCTTCTTATCATGGTTCCGATTTCGAGCTTCGCTAGATTCAGCCACTCTGAAGAGTCGTAGACGACGAAACACGTGTCAGTGGATAATTATATTTTAAAAATAATATATATGCCGCACCCCATTAAGGGGGTACCAGATTGGTCAATGAGAAAATTATTCCCAACAAGCATTTACGTAAAAATGCACTTTCGTATAAACGCTTGAATTCATTCAAGAAAGTATTGCTAACAAAAACAAATAAAACATATATATATATATATATATATATTATATTATATTAATCATTTGTTCATATATATACATATATATATATATTTTTTTTCTCTAGTTTTTTCTTTCTTTTCTCGGTCTTACTCTTCTCTTTCTATTTGTCATTCTTCTTCTTTGCTTATCTCTCTTTCTTTATATTACATTTTTTTACACAGGAATCACCACTCATCAAGGCTCGGAAGCCACTCGAGGATAATAGTTAATGGCTATACATTAGTCAATGTGATTATAGCGCAGTAAACATAAGTAGTGGGAATTTTGTAAATTGGATTACTTAAGGGGATGGTTCATCAAGAACTCTGGTTTCACCATTTTTCCGGTTCTCTCTATTCATCCTTTTTGTTTTTCTCTGCTGCTCTCTCTTATACTGTTTCTTTCTTTCTATTCCACATTTCTCTCTTCCCTTATTCCTCTTTTGATTCTCTCTCTCTCTCTTTTTCTCTCTCTCTCTCTCTCTCTCTTTGTATTCTGTCTCTATCTATTTTTCTTTCTTTTCCCGCTCTTTTTGATTTCATTTCTTTCTTTCTCCACTTTTTATCAATCTTCCCTATATTTTTCTTTCTTTTTTTATTTATTATTTTCTCTTCTTTTATGATCCCAATTATTTTACAGTGATTCATATGTTTCGTTCAACTATTACCTACTTATATATATTATATATATATTGTACTTTGAATATTTTAAAATTATTTTTACCATATCATCCTATTCTTTATCCTCATTTCATATGCAAATGTTATAAAGCCAGTTTTTATATAAATTTGCATTTTGTATAATTCTAGCATTTCTCCTCTTCTTATGAGAAGCATTTAGCTGCTAAATGCCATGGCATAAATGATATAATAAAGTTATATATAACTTCTATTCCCCATCTTTTATTTAATATATATATATATATATATATATATATATATATATATATATATATATATTGGCAATTTTATATATATATTGAAAATTTTATATATATATATATATATTGGCAATTTTATATGTATATATATACATATATATATATATATATTGTAACAAGAGACGTAGTATTAATTTTGACCTTGAATGGACTGGGTACAGAACCTAGGGTCATTCAGGTTGTCCCCATCCCTAAAAATAGAATTAGGAAAGGTTAGGAAGAAGAAGAAAAGAAAGGAAAGAAAAAGAGGTCTAAGAGATATACACTCCCTTATGAATATAAAAGGCTGGGAGTAACAGCCTAACGGGAGTGAGAAAGAGTGAGCTAGTAGCTTCCACAGGTAGCCTTTCTCCCCGGCGGATTTGTTCAAAGGCGTCGTAAGAACTGTAACCTCAACCCACTATCACCAGAATCCACCTACTACCCAACTTGGTCATCCCTATTAATACGACGGAGGGTAAAGTATTTTTGTTTATCATTTGACCAAACGTATTGAATATCATATTATGTATTAAGTTCCGAGAATAGATTATTGCTGTGCCTAGTTTTCCCCACTATAATTACTTTCCTCTTGTTACCCCTTTTTCCCTCATATTTTAATATTGTGTTCATCCCCTTTTGTCCTGTTTAAATACTACTGTCATAAATATTTCTTTCAGCCTATCTTGTTTTGGTATGTTTTGTGTCTGTAATAAATTCCCTATTTTTATATAAAATATCTGCTTCTTGTATTTTTATCTCTCTCCCTCAAAACCTTTTTCCCTACTCTCGCTTACGATAGCAAATACTGTGTTACGGCGTTGTGATTAGCCACCGCACCCGTAACAGTATATATATATATATATATATATATATATATATATATATATATATTGGCAATTATATATATATATATATATTGGCAATTTTATATGTATATATATATATATATTGACAATTTTATATGTATATATATATGTATATATTGGCAATTTTATATGTATATATATATATATATATATTGGCAATTTTATATGTATATATATATATATATATTGACAATTTTATATGTATATATATATGTATATATTGGCAATTTTATATGTATATATATATATATATATATATATATATATTGGCAATTTTATATGTATATATATATGTATATATTGGCAATTTTATATATATATATATATATATATATATATATATATATATATATTGGCAATTTTAGAAGTCTGAAATCTCAGTGACTATTGATCAGAATTTTACAAATGAAGGTTCGTTGGAAAGCTAATGATCTTAATTTTTAGTGGTTTGTGTGACATTTGCCCTTAAAGTGGCACATTAAAACGAATCATCTAGAGCTTATTTTTTGGCACTTTTTACAGCCACAGAATGTTTCAAGCACATTTTTTTTCCTAATTTTGCATATGAGTTACAAAAAATCTTATTTTTCCCCCAAACCTCTGGTCTTGATGGAGGGAGAGTAAAACTTGCTGCTATGAAATGTAACTCTCCAATACCTGCAGCACTCATGCAGCCCCAGACCATGACATTCACCCCCCCCCCATCATGCTTGAGGGCAATGGGCATTTGTTATACAATCCTTTGGAACTGTGGTCAGAAATAGGTCTAGAAGTGATGCTTGCTGTTCTGGAAGACGAGTCTGGAACGTTACTGTCTGTGTCAATGGATACGGAAAAGTTGTTGTATGCTACCAGCTGCGTCTGTGTAAGTAGAGAATCGAGCTAATTGCTGTGGTGGATGTTAAAGTCACCAAATATATGTACTTGCGAGCTAGTGTCTAGGGGGAGTGCTGCATTTATGGTCTCAGAAACGTGATTGATTAGAGTACAGTCCTGGGTCGAGAAAGAGCGGTAATGAATATATAAATAGCAAATTCTATGTTGGAAAGTTAGTCTAAAACACATGAAAACCTGGTCTGATTCTTGTTTAGTGTCTGTCAGATTCCTTACGACAAAATGGAAGAATCAGACGTGTTAAAGTGGTTAAGGGGGATGGATGAGTGTAGGTTAGTAAGATAAACGGGAAATAATTCTACATCGTCTGTTAGTTCCAAGTCCACGGATATTTGCAAATGTGAGCCTCACGGCAGGAGGCGAATCGTTGCTTGAGTGAGCGTCTGGTTTGATCGTTAATTTGTATTACGTTGTCATTTCATTTAATATTTTCAGTTTAGGGTAAGAGGTGCTAGAGAAAGTGGGTGCGATTAGGCTCCATCAAGCAACACAAGTAGACCATCGACTAATAGGCAAAGAAGGAATATGCAAACCGTTCGGTAGGCAGAGCCTATAAACCCCTTAAGCAGTTTAGGTTTGCAATCCGATGATGTAATCGTCTAAGGAGGCTGCTGATCAGGACAGAGGAGGCCTCTCTCCCCCGTGTGGTGCCAAGATGTATGCGAACAGTAGCACAGATTTAACATCGGAGTTTTCCCTCTCCTAGACGGATAACCTGACGAGATCTACGGGTCCATAAGCACATAAAGGGTTAGCCTTGCGCATCGTTTCAAAGTCAGGTATTTAGAGAGAGTGAGAGAGAGAGAGAGAAAGAGAGAGAAAGAGAGAGAAAGAGTTTCGTCGAACTTACATTGATATTTAAAATCTACTATTTCTATTTAAACGAACTTTTTAATATATTCAGTTATTGATATGCGAGCTACTAAATAAATGTTATCTAGTTACATATTACTTTTCATAATATTGCCTTGTAATTTGGTTTTCATGCGCACCCGATGCGCATTTTATTTTATTCAAATTAAATCATCGCTTCTATAACGGAACTTACATTTCTAACATATTTATGTGTATTTTACCACAGAATAATGTTGGTTAGCTTACTAGTATATATATATATATATATATATATATATATATATATATATATATATATGTACATATATATATATATATATATACATATATATATACTAGCAAAGGTACCCATCGTTGACTGGGTTCAAAAACAGTCTAAAGAAAATGGACTCTGATTTATGAAAGTATGATAGGTTATGAAAAGGAAGGGTTGTAAAGAGATAGCTTCGAATTTGTGGGTATCAAAACCAAAGCAAAATATGATGAAAGTAAAAATAAAATAGATAAATCCCGTAATTTATTATACCATACCTGTTCACACTGAAACACTCATCACAATATTCTGTGGATCTATATTAAAAAACTTTGTTAAACATATTTCCATTCTATGGAGGTCAGGCGCGAACGAACACCCCATGATTTTATTATACCATATTTCTTCAAACAGAAACATAATTATCAAAGCATACTTACACAGATAGATATAAAAAGTCTTTATTAAAGTTTGTGCCTATTTTCATTCTATGAAGGCCAGGCGCGAACGCAGACCCCACAATTTCATTATACCATCCCTATTTAAGTTAAAACATACTGATCAAAGTATTCTTATGTATATCTATATCAAAAAACACTTGTGAACTTTTTTTTTTTAATTTTTAAATTTTTTATTTCCATACCTTGTGGACCAGGCGCGAACGAAGATCCCATAATTTTTATGAACGACTGTTCTGCCAAATCAAACATACCCATTCCTGTGCCTCAATACATCTTCTATCATTATATGTAATCAGTTTTTTAAAATAGTCAACCATATAGGAGCCTATTCATGACCAGGTATTTATTTGCTCCCCCACCGAGCAAATTAGGCACAAGGCCGATTTTTAATGTGAGGAGTGAAGAGGAAATGGAGACCAACTCCCCGGGGAGTAGGGGAGCTGGATAGTGACAATTGGTATGAAGGGTTGCTACATTGACCAAGGTCTTATCTGTGGGGTCGCCCCCACATAGGGTCTTTGCTTGCAGTATCTGTCGGAACAGATACTACACTTTGATATTTATTTGCTCCCCCACCGAGCAAATTAGGCAGGAGGCCGATTTTTAAACTGAGGAGTGAAGAAGAGGGGGAAAGGAAAAAGGGACCAGCTCCCGAGAGTTGGGAAATGGGAGCTGGATAGTGATTTGCCAGCTGGCCCAAGTATGGTTGCCCTTACATGGACCAGAAGATTGCCACAAGGGCAATGGTCTTTGCTTGCAGTATCTGCCGGAACAGATGATATTTATTTGCTCCCCCACCGAGCAAATTAGGCCAAGGCCAATTTTTAATGTGAGGAGTGAAGGGAGGGGGAAGGGAAAAAGGGGACCAGCTCCCAAGAGGTGGGAAATGGGAGCTGGTTAAAGGTCAGGTATGTGGGGTTGCCCCCACATCTTGTCTTTGCTTGCAGTATCTGTTCCGGCAGATACTACACTTTGAGGTATTTATTTGCTCCCCCACTGAGCAAATTAATCACAAGGCCGATTTTTAAAGTGAGGAGTGAAGGGAACATGGGGACCAACTCCCCAGGGAATAGGGGAGCTGGATAGTGACAATTGGTATGAAGGGTTGCCCCTACATTAACCAATGACTTATATGTGGGGTTGCCCCCACATATGGTCCCTGCTTGCAGCATCTGCCGGAACAGATAGTATTTATTTGCTCCCCCCACCTTGCAAATTAGGCACAAGTTACTCGTCAATTCCATTAAGAGGTATTCAATTTTCCTCTCCAGAAAATCGGTATTCATATTAAAATGCTTATTTAAAAGTTCTGTGCTGAGATTACAAATACAAACATTTGCACAATACAGATTCTTTGTTGGAAATGAGGCTGACTTTGAGCCAGAGATAAGCTCGACCCCCATTTTTTGGCAAGAGTTAATTGTCCGACGTCGTGCCAATAGAATCAACCACCGCGGATTCACTAATGATTTAATGTCGGGATTTCATATTACAATAAGCAAGGAGTGATTTAGAGGAACGAAACGGGCTTGGTGGCAACAATTGAATGCTTAGGTGGTTTCGTTGGTGGGGAGAACTGGGACAAACAAGGGAACTGGTCGTGTGGATCCCGTTTTGTTCGTATTAAACACGATATACTAAAGAAGAATAAAATAAAATGAAGCGTGCCATTTCTAAAGAGTTTAAGACGAGCAAGATCGGTTTTATTTTTAGTTTCCTTTTAACCAACAGATTATTTTTTTTCTTTTAACCAATAAGTTATTTTTTCTTTTAACCAATAGTTTATTTTTTCTTTTAACTATGGGTTATTTTCTCTTTTAACCAATAGTTTATTTTTTCTTTTAACCAATAAGTTACTTTTACTTTTAACCAATAGATTGTATTTTTAACCAATAGGTTTTTTCTTTTAACGAATAGGTAATTTTTTTAACCAACAGGTTACTTTTTCTTTTAACCAATAGGTTATTTTCTCTTTTAACCAATAGTTTATTTTTTCTTTTAACCAATAAGTTATCTTTTCTTTTAACCAATAGGTTATTTTCTCTTTTAACCAATAGTTTATTTTTTCTTTTAACCAACAGGTTACTTTTTCTTTTAACCAATAGTTTATTTTTTCTTTTAACCAATAAGTTACTTTTACTTTTAACCAGTAGATTGTTTTTTTTTACCAATAGGTTTTTTCTTTTAACCAATAGGTAATTTTTTTAACCAACAGGTTACTTTTTCTTTTAACCGATATGTTACGTTTTCTTATAACCAATATGTTACCGTTTATCAAGGCCCAGTGTACATTCGAAAATGGGTGGAATACGTAGAAAATTATTTAAGGGTATTAACTATTCAAGAGGATGGCTCAACAAATATTTGTTTATATGAGACTTGATGACATCGATGCTGTAGTCGATTAAGAAGCAGGCTTGTAGTATCTTGTGCTACAGATGTAATGTTTTAGGAAAAAAATATTTTCCATGGAACTTCCGTTTGGTTTTTGATACTTTACTTAGAGGAGTAAAATTATTCGCTGTGGTTTTATCTAGTCGAGTTATTGCTGTGAATGTTTTACATGAGAAAGGGAATAAAATATCACCTGAGCACCTACTATGAACATAACACAGAGTAGAGAGATACTAACAACATTTCTTCTGTGCTAAAAAGAAATCATTCCTAAATTTTACTGTTTACTATCATTCGCATACGTGTTAAAAGACAGGGTTGCAATTTCAATTACAAATAAACGTCTTTATACGTGCTTGTATACTTCTCCACTTCTATTCAACGTCACCGTTTCGTCTAGTTATAGCATGAATCAAGTAATTGTTGTGGCCCCAAGTGAGAGTCATAAAGACTCGAACAACACGTTAGTGTAGAAAAGAATATATTGTACAAAAAAGTGAATACAAAGAAAGTTTGTCAGTATTTTCTGACTGTTAAGTTAGTCAATTTGTAGTCTCTCGTTAGGTCGCAATATTTCCTGTATTTTCCTCTCTCCCACGGCAAGGGGATATGACACAAGGTCGGAATGTGGGAAAATTGGCTAGCGCCCTACAAAAAAAAAAAAACAACAAAAAACAAAAAACAAAAAAAAAAACAGAAAAAATGTGTCCAAGGAGCCCCGTCGGCATTCCCCAGTGAATGTACCTCAGACAAGAACAATAATCTTGCTCACTTCGAAAGCTGGGAGGCAATTCTTGGTAGGGTAGACCTTGTAGTGCCACCAAGAACATTTGTATCAGTTCGATAGCAAAAAGTCTACCGAAATGATCTAGTTTCTTTCGAACTGACTGTCGAACCTTTCGATGTCAGGGTTGCGATATTTCCCCACGAGATTATTAAACTCTGAAGTTTTTATAATGATTAGAAGATTCCATTACGAGTAAATGGGTGTCCACATAACAGTAATGCAAGGAGACGTTCGTTGAAAGTTTTCACAAATGGCCGTATTTGGAGAGAATCGGAACGGGAAAGAAAGACTAATGTTATCTTAACTAATTATTTGATTCTTAACTTTCCAACTTACTGAATTGAGTGACGCGCGCGGACAGACACTGTGGTAACATTCCGCTTAGATTATTTCTACATTGGTAGCAGTAGCTTATTCGCACAGCTTCATCGAAGGGACTGATTTGAAAACCTTTGTCTCTCTCAGCGAAAAAACGTGGCATCATTTGTTATCGTTCGAGTGTTGTCTACATTTCACCTTAACTTTACGTCTATCATCTTTAGGAATGATTCCGTTTTACAGATCATCACGCACTCCGTGTGACCCTTGTCCAAATATTAACCAAAATTGGAATGACAATCATGTGACAAAGCGTGCACCAAACGCCCATGAATAGTATTTTGAATACGAAAAAGCGAAGAAAACCTCCATGGGTGATGTGTACAAATGATCAGAGAAGAGAGACACAAAAGCTGGGAAAAAGAAAATTGAAAGGAGAAACGGAATCGTTGCTAACAGCTGCACAAAACTTCGTGATTTAAACGAACTATGTAAAAGCCAAGATAGAGAAAATCAGGAAAAGTAAAGTTTGTGGACAAAAGGACGAAACAGTAAAAAAAAACATAACTGAATGCAGAGAATTAGACTCGCCCCCCCAAAAAAAACATGCAGGAACAGAGACGATTGTGTGAAATGGGCAGTCATCTGAAAATAATGCAGACGTTTGCACTTTGAATAGTACATAAACCAACCGGATTATCGAAGCAAATGGAACAGACGTGATATATGAAATAATAATAAGAAAAACTGACAAATTATAATTTTTGCCTTTAAAACAGTTTAGAGCATAAGAACGTCGAAAAAAATCTAAAAAAATCTAAAAAAAACATGAACGATTACTATGATACCAATAATTATAAGAGGACTAGAAACAGTTCCAAAATATCTGGAACAAGAGAGTAGAAGACAATAGAATCTAAGGAGGAATTGATACAGGTAGGTTGAAAAAGAAATAGAACAAAAATATAGAATAAAGAGCATAAAAAGCGGCGTTTTCTTTGGCAAATCTTTTTTCTGTCGTCAAAGACAACCACTAACATCTTTCGCGATGATTTTTCTTTGGACCAACCCATACTTCAGGAAACAATAATAGTTTCCACGTTTTTATACTGCTCGTTCCCACCAGTTTTCTTTCTTTCTTTCTTCTTCTTCTTCTTCTTCTCATTTTCTTTTTCTCTTTGCAGTTTTTCTTCTTGATAAAGTTTCTTTCATATTTTTTCTTCTCTTTTCCTTCGCCTTTCTCTTTTTGTTCTTCTTCTCTTTCCTTTCTTCTTCTTCTTCTTCTTCTTCTTCAGAATATCTCTTTCTTCTTTTTCTTCTTCGTTTTTTTCTTCATCCCCTTCTTTTCTATTCTTTTAGGTAGGTTTTGCCTCTTCATTTTCCCTCTACTTTTCTACTTCGACTCTTTCCCCTTCTTCTTCTTTTCTTTTTTCTTCATTTTTTCTGCTCTCCTTCTTCCTCTTTTCCTCTTTTCTCCTGCATCGTTATCCTCATCCTTTTATTTATTAGTATCATTCTCCCATTTTTTCCTTACATCTTTATAAACTTTATTTCTTTGTCTGCATCTTCTCCTTCCCCTTAATCCATTCCAGTCGCCGTCCATCAACTGTCAACCCTCCTCCCCTCTTTCCTCCCCTATTAACAACAACAACAAAAGCAACCGAAAGGGTAACGCCGACGAACCTCATTGTTTACATGCTATGAGTTGTGGTTGAAGGGACCTAATGTTACTTTTATCAGATGACAAGGTATTAACGCTAATAAGGCTGATGATAACCTCTCCTACATTCTAGAGTCTCCGTTTAGAGTTGATCTCCATTGTGACGTCACTCAAACGAGAGTAGTTTCGCCTGTGCCAAGTGGGGGTGGGGGCAACTCCATGAGGCAGCAGGTGTTCTCGGCTAAGGCTCGGCTGGCCACGACATTAACGAAAAGAAAAACGCTTTACAGCTGAAGATTTATTTCTTTATTGCTTTTACGTTAACGTCGAAGTCAAATCTGGTTATATATTTAATTTTATTCAATTATTCTTTTCACAATAAGCCCAATTCTCCACCATTTAAGCCTCCCTCTCTTTCTTACCCCCTCTCTTTCTCTCTCCGTACACACGTGTATGTATTGACGCACACACACACACACGCACACACACACAATCCTGTCATAGTCAGCTATATTGATATAGTAACGGCCAAACACGTTTCTGCGGATAACTACTATATATATATATATATATATATATATATATTTATATATATATATATATATATATATATATATATATATATATATATATATATATATCCTATCCTGCTTTGACAGAGTACAAAATAGACTTCGTGGCTTAGTGGGGGATGCTTTTTTCTCTTCCCTGCAACCTCTGTCCAACAGAAGAGACATTGCGAGCCTGTCTTTGCTTTATCGTTATTTCCATGGCAGATGCTCGTCTGAACTCCAATCTCTGCCCCCCCTCGCCAATCTTTCACGAAAAACACCCGTCTAGCTGAATCCACTGTGAAAAGTTTTCCCCACTCTTTATCTGTGCTTAAATCAAAACGTAGATTCCATGAACAAAGCTTCTTTCTTAGAACTGCACGCCTGTGGAACTCTGTTCCGTCTGTCTGCTTCCCACCTAACTACAACCTGGATGTCTTCAAGTCCAACGTAAACAAATTCCTAATGAACCGCCCCCTTAAGTAAACACTTCATTAAATCTCCACACTAACGTACTGTACTTGCAATAACCCTTATCCCTGAGTGGTTTCCGGGCCTTGATAAGTGGTGACTACCGTGTAATATATATATATATATATATATATATATATATATATATATAGAGAGAGAGAGAGAGAGAGAGAGACCAAGAGAAAGAGAGAGAGAGAGAGAGAGAGAGAGAGTAGTTATCCGTAGAACAGCCACTCTGATGTCGTAGACCACGAAACACGTGTCAGTGGATAATTATATTTTAAAAATTATATTTTAAAAACAATATATATATATATATATATATATATATATATATATATATATATAGAGAGAGAGAGAGAGAGAGAGAGAGAGAAGGAGAGAGAAAGAGAGAGAGATGGAGAGAGATGGAGAGAGAGAGAGAAATAAATATAGATATATAGATATAGATATGTATTTCCTAGATGTAGATTCAATGAAACTATGCGATTATTAAAGTGTACTCAATGGAGGAAATAGTTGGTATATAGTCTGTTTATTATACAAACATTATTGGTTACATATGTGCACACATGTTTCAGTGGAATTTCAATTTAAAGAGACCCGCCTCATCAGACCGAAAAAAGGTTTCGTTTTTTTTTGTCTGATGAGGTGGGCCTCTCTATATTGAGATTCCACTGAAACATGTATGCACATATGTAACCAATAATTTTTGGATAATAAACATACTATATACCAACTGTGTCTTCCTATACTATACATACTATATACTACATACTATATATATATATATAATATAAAGCTGAATGTGTGTCTGCGTGTGTGTCTGGTCACGAATAGGCTCCTATATGGTTGACTATTATAGAAAACTGATCACATATAATGATAGAAGATGTATCGAGACACAGGAATGGGTATGTTTGATCTGGCAGAACGGTGGTTCATTAAAACTGTGGGGTCTGCGTTCGCGCCTGCTCCACAAAGTATGGAATTAAAAAATTAAAAAATTAAAAAAAAAACGTTTACAAGTGTTTTTGATATAGATGTACATAAGAATACTTTGATGAGTATGTTTTAACTTAAATAGGTATGGTATAATAAAAGTGTGGCGTCTGCGTTCGCGCCTGGCCTCCATAGAATGGAAATAAGCACACACTTTAATAAAGACTTTTCATATCTATCTGCGTAAGTATACTTTGATAATTATGTTTCAGTTTGAAGAAATATGGTATGATAAAATTATGGAGTGTCCATTCGCACCTGACCTCCATAGAATGGAAATATGTCACAAAGTTTAACAAGTTTTTTTTAATATAGATCCACAGAATATTGTGATAAGTGTGTCAGTGTGAACAGGTATAGTATAATAAATTATGGGGTTTATCTATTTTATTTTTACTTTCATCATATTTTGCTTTGGTTTTGATAACCCCAAATTCAACCCAAATTTACAACCCTTCCTTTTCATAACCTATCATACTTTCATAAAACAGAGTCCATTTTGTGTAGGCTATTTTGGAACCCAGTCAACGACGGGTACTTTTGCTAGTATATATATATATATATATATATATATATATATATTTATATATATATATATATATAGAGAGAGAGAGAGAGAGAGAAAATAAATGACAAAAAGTTATATTCCAAAATTCATGATGTTGACCATTTTATAATTTATTCCTTTAATTCAGTTGACATACAATTCTTGACAGTATCTGTTTTGTTGCACAAAATCAATCACTTAATTATTATATCAATCTGTAAATCTATTATGTCTTTAACTTATGAAAAGAAATAACAACAATCAATCCGTCAAAAGGAATTAAAATATGATTTGACATGATTAAAATCCGAAAATTAGAAGAGAAGCTGCAGTTACCTTTATATTTTCCATTACGCCATATTGAAATTTTTGTGATTTATTCTCTATATTGCTCTGTAATTATATTGAGCTTCTTATATAAGGATTGATACATAATAAGAAAATATATTTCTGCAGAAATATTGAATGTTGACCAAGAATTATTTACAATATTAAATTTGAAAGAATCGGAAGTTATTATTAGCAAAATTTTAAAGATATTTTAGTTATCATTATTATCAAATGCTCGTGATTATTAAATTATTAGTATTATCAAATTATCATTATTATCACATGATAATTATTATCGAATTATCGTTATTATCAAATTATCATTATTATCAAATTATCAATATTATCAAATTGTTATTATTATCAAATGATCAATATTCGAAAATTATAATAGTTAGTAAAATATGTTCAAAAGTTAATACTATCAAAATATAAAATATTTCTTAATCATTTTCATGGAAATTTGAAATAACCGAAAATTATTTATATCGAAATATATAATATTTTAGTCATTACTAGCAAAATATAAAAGACTCGAAAATTATTATTATTATTATTATTATTATTATTATTATTATTATTATTATTATCATTATTATTATTATTATTATTATTACTGTTATTATTATTATTATTATTATTTTTAGTTTTGTTATTATTTTTATTGTTATTATTTTTAATTTATTATTTTTATTGTTATTATTTTTATTTATTATTTTTATTGTTATTATTGTTAATAATATTGTTATTGTTATTGTCGTTATTGTTATTATTATTGTTTATACTATGATTATTATTATTATTATTATTATTATTATTATTATTATTATTATTATTATTTTTGCTGTTGTTAAAATATGAATATTTGAAAATTATTTTTATTAAAATATAAAATATTTGAAAATTATTATTATTATTATTATTATTATTATTATTAATATTATTATTGTTATTATTGTTATTATCAATATTGTTAATGTTATTATTATCAGCATTGTTATTTTTATTATTATTATTGTTTTTAAAATATGAATATTTGAAAATTCTTCTTCTTCTTCTTCTTATTATTATTATTATCATCATTGTTATTATTATTATTATTATTATTATTATTAATCTTCTTCTTATTATGATTATTATTATTAAAATATGAAATATTTGAAAATTATTATTAATAAAAGATGAGTTATTTGAAAATTACTTTATTCAAAATAATAATATTCAGAAAATTATTATCATTTATTATTATTATTATTATTATTATTATTATTATTATTGTTATTATTATTATTATTATTATTATTATTATTATTATTATTATTATTATTATTATTATTATTATCTAAATATGAAATATTTGAAATTGTAATTAAAATAGTTAATATTCGAAAATTAATGTTATTAAAATATGACAAATAGTAAAATTACTTCATTCAAAATAATAAATATTCGAAAATTATTATTATTATTATTATTATTATTATCATTATGATTATTATGATTATTATTATTATTATTATTATTATTATTATTATTATTATTATCTAAGTATGAAATAATCGAACATTATTATTATTGAAATATGGAATTTTAGAAAATTATTATGAAAATGTAAATTATTCGAAAATTATTACTTTTATGAAAATATGAATATTTTAGAATATTCATATTTTAAATAAAAATATGAAATATTATCATTTGCAAAACTAATCACCTAAAGTCACGCTATATATTTTTAATATTAAATTGAAAGTTTTTACACATTATTTGTTCTTTTTGTTTTCTAATCGATTATTTATTTTTTGTGACAATCGAGTATTTTTTGGCTAATCGATTATCGGCAATTACTAAAAACATCTTTAAAAATCAATTCCACAAAATAATTGCGAAATTTATTTATGATTATACATTTTGCACGTACATGATTAACTCCTAAACTATTTTATCGATCAGTTGGGCGGTATAAGGCAGCCAAATATTAACCCTAACCGCTTATCAATTTCTAGAAAGGGTACAACTCAAAGGGTAAAGATTAATGGGTGTCAGGTTAAGCAACACCCCGGTAAATTCAGATACAAATAAATTATGTAAGTGGACGACTACAATAGAAATTTTTTACGTTCAACTTGAAAACGACCATGCTAGGGTCAGCTGGGAAGCAGCCCTGCGGTATTGTTGTTCCACAGACGAGAACATTTGGAAAATACTTTGCTCGTGGAATTTTCGTTTAGTTTTAGGCACAGATAGAGAAGTTCAGTCATATGCAAGGGGTGTAGATTTTTCGGGATAATTCGGATACCTTCGATTTTTGTAAAAAAAATTTTAACAATAAGATTTACATATGAATTAATAAATATTCTTCACATTTCAGTTTCTTTAGAATATTTTAAAATGATTGGGGTTAATAATATGAGCACAACCATTTGTAAGCTAAAGATTTCAAATTAAGAAGTACGTAT
The DNA here is from genome assembly GCF_053919585.1 of Euprymna scolopes. Lineage (NCBI taxonomy): Eukaryota > Metazoa > Mollusca > Cephalopoda > Sepiida > Sepiolidae > Euprymna > Euprymna scolopes. The sequence continues at coordinate 2,358,019 of NC_136503.1, read as the reverse complement.
ATAAAATATGTTAGAATGGCCAGAAAAGAAGGCATTTATATATATATATATATGACAGCATAGATGTAGCACTCTCTCTTGACACTATCGGCCAAATACATATATTTGGTGACTTTAATGCCCACGACAGAAATTGGCTTGGCTTCTCTAACTACACTGACACAGCTGGTAGCGTCATCCACACCTTTGCTATATCCCATTCCTTGACACAGACAGTAACATTTCTGACCCGTCTCCCGATTGGGATGCCATCAGAGATCACATCAGAGACGCTCCATGGGGAAATATCTTTTCTTTTCCAGAAGAACAGTGCGTAAATGAGACTACTGAATGCTTCAAAGCAGCAATTGAAGCGCATGTTCCTACACGGAAGTTCTATAGTAAACCTCACTCTCCCGAATGGTTTACTTCTACATGCGCAGCTGCCATTGCACAAAGGCAACATGCATATCGTAGATTTATCCGGCATAAGTCCTGTACAAACAGGCAAAAGTATATAGAAGCTGAAAATAATTGTAAGAAAGAAGTAGCAACAGCTAAGAGTGAATATGCTGAAACTACCAGGAAACGCATTGAAGCGCAGAAATTAGGAACTCGTGATTTCTGGAAAATCTACAATAGTGTAGTAAATAATAGGCAATCAACAATTCCTCCACTATCAAACAATCATGAGGTTGTTTGGACAACAACTGAGAACGCTAACATGCTTGCCCATCAGTTTGCATCAAACTCTACCTTGGACCCAGCAAGCCATTTCCTCCCTGATTTTCCTCTGCAGACAGAAACCACGCTAGATGATCACGCCTTCTCAAGTTCATGATATTATAAAAACCTAGACACCTTAAAAGCATGTGGACCTGATCTCATCCCGGCTGTGTTATTAAAAATGTTCTCTAAACTCTTTAACAAATGCCTTAACGAATCTTGTTTTCCTGGCTGCTGGAAACCTGCTTCGGTGACACCAGTTTACGAAAACTCTAGCGAAAAAACTGACCCATTAAATTATCGCCCAATTAGCCTCCTCCGTCCTTTCACCAAAATATTTGAGTCCTTAATTAATCAAGCTCTATTCCACGACTTTACAGCTGCTAAACTTCTGTCGTCAGGAGAAGAGGGCAGTAGCCCTAGATATATCTAAGGCTTTTGACAGAGTATGGCACGGTGGTCTTCTGATGAAAATAAAATCCTATCGTATAACTGGACGAATGCTTAGTATAATTATATTCTTTTTAAATGTTGTCTTCGATGGGCGTACGTCAAAAAAAATTGATATAAATGCGGGTGTACCTCAGGGATCGATCCTTGAACCATTATTATTTCTGATATTCATAAATGACTTACCTGATAAAATTATCTCTGAGATGAGCATATTTTCCGACGACACCACGCTCTATAGCAGACACGTGGGGACAACTAATAGCTATGGATAGAGATACTTTACCTGAAAGCACTTCGTTCAAGCTCATTGGCTTAACGTTCACAGAAAACATGAGGTGGAATAGATACATCGAGATCATTGCCAAACCTGCTGCAAAGAAGGTGGGCTCTCTATACCGTGCTAGAAAGTTACTTACACCTGAAAGTGTTCTGTATCTCTACAAAGCCATCATTCGCCCATGTATGGAGTACTGCTGACACATTTGGGCTGGTGCATCTGCTACTAGTCTCTCGCTACTGGACAGAGTCCAAAAGTGAATCGCCAACCTAATACGTCCCGAACTGACATCTAAACTTCAGCCTCTGTCCCACCGACGAAACATTGCACCCCTCTCCCTATTTTACAAGTATTTTAATGGCGGATGCTCTGACAAACTACAAACCCTTGTACCCCTTCGACAAAAATACCCCCCAACAAATCCGACAAGCAGCGAAGTCCCACCCCTACACAATTGAGATTCCTAGATGTAAGGAAGCCTTTTACTCCAATAGCTTCTTCCCCAGAACTGTTGGACTTTGGAATTCTCTTCCAGTTTCCTGCTTCCTCAACTGTACAGACATGCAAAAGTTAAAGTGTAATGTGAACCGACATCTTGCTGCTAAACCCCCTACATAGTACCCCTGCAACTTAGGTCCATGATAGTAACCCCCTACATCAAAGTTGCAATGTACCTTGTTTGGGATAAAAATGTAATAAAAAATATAAACAAATTTATTTATTTATTCAGATATTTCAATGATAAACTTTCTTGTCAATGAAAGTCTGCTAATTTTGTCTTTTTTCGTGTTTTTTAACCTTCCAAACGTACTTTATGCACAGAATTCTAACGGAGGTAACATTTCTATAATTCAAATATTTCAGATTCATTTTCTAGAATGAAAATCTTATAATGGAATTTGATTAAAATTAGTATACGGATTATAGACAAGGCTTAATACTATTAAATTTTAATTTTAATCATCATAAATGAAATTTTATAGCAAGCCCCACTCTCTGCAATTGTTTACTTCTACTTGTGCAGCTGCCATTGCGCAAATGCAGCATGCGTACCGCAGATTTAACCGATATAAGTTTAGTTCAAACAGAGAGAAGTATATAGAAGCTAGGAGTAACTGCGAGAAAGAAATAGCGACAGCTAAGAGAGAATTTACTAAAACCACCAAAAAAACGCATTGGAGCACAACAATTAGCAACTCGTGATTTCTGGAAAATCTACAACAGTATAGTAAATAATGGACAATCAACAATTCCCCACAAACCAACAATCACGAGGTTGTTTGCACAGCAATCAAGAAGGCTCAGATGCTTGACAGTCGGTTTGCCTCCAACTCTACACTGGACCCTGCCAACCACCCCCTCTCTGACTTTCCTTTGCGGACAGACACCACACTAGACGATCTGAAAATCACCACCTCAGGTGAATGCTATCATAAAAACCTTGACACTTCAAAAGCATGTGGACCTGATCTCATCCCAGCTGTGCTATTAAAAAAGTGCTCCACCGAAGTAGCTCAAGTTCTCTCCAAACTTTACAACAAATGCTTTAATGAATCTTGCTTTCCTGCCTGCCGGAAAACTGCTTCTGTGGTACCAGTTTTCAAGAATTCTGGCGAAAGAACTGATCCATTAAATTATCGCCCCATTAGCCTCCTCCCACTTTTCGCTAAAATATTTGAGTCCATAGTTAACCAAGCTCTAGTCCATCACCTTACAGATGTTAAACTTCTGACCGACCAACAATATGGATTTAGGCAAGCACGTTCCAGAGCAGATATCCTAACTGTAATCTATGAACGTATATGCCAGTCACTGGACAATGCAGGGAGGGTAGAGCAGTAGCGCTAGATATATCTAAGGCTTTTGACAGGGTATGGCATGAAGGTCTTTTCAGGAAAATCAGATCATACGGTATCACTGGACAAATACTTAATATAATTAAATCCTTCTTAGATAAGAGAAAAATCCAGGTTGTCCTCGACGGTCGTACATCTAAAGAATATGATATAAATGCGGGAGTGCCTCAGGGGTCTATCTTTGGACCTCTATTATTCCTAATATTCATAAATGACCTCCCTGATAAAATTGTCTGTGAGATGGGTATATATGCTGATGACACCACACTTTATAACAGACACGGCAGGAAAACAAATGAATACATATCTAAGGAAATGGCAGCAATACTAGTGGATGACCTCCAATCTGTAGTGGAATGGGGACATAAATGGATGGTCACATTCAATACTGTCAAGACTAAACTTGTTTCCTTCAATGGTAATGGCCAAAGACTAATTATCTGAAAGTACATCTTTTAAACTCCTCGTCCTAACGTTCACAGGAAACATGAGTTGGAACAATTATATTGAGAGCATTGCCAGGACCGCGGTGAAGAAGGCAGGCTCTTTCTACCGTGCTAGAAAGCTACTAACGCCCGAAAGTATCCTGTACCTCTATAAGGCCACCATTCGCCCATGTATGGAGTATTGTTGTCATATTTGGTCTGGTGCATCTGCCACTAGTCTCTCGCTCCTAGACAAGGTTCAAAAGAGAGTCGCTAACCTGATAGGTTCTGAACTGTCATCTAATCTTCAGCCTCTATCCAATCGACGAAATGTTGCATCTCTCTGCCTGTTCTACAAGCATTTTGACGGTGAATGCTCTGACGAACTGCAATCACTTGTACCCCCTCGACGTAAATACCCCCGACAAACCCGGCAAGCAGCTAAATCTCACACCTTCACAGTAGAGATCCCTAAATGTAAGAGAGCTTTCTACTCCTGTAGTTTCTTCCCCTGAATTGCTAGACTTTGGAATTCCCTTCCAGGTTCCTGCTTCCCCAACTGTAGTGACATGCAGAAGTTCAAGTGTTACGTGAACTGACATATTGTTGCCCAACTCCCTACATAGTATGTCTGTAGCTTATGTCCCTGATAGTAGCCCCATACATCAAAGTGGCAATGTGCCTTGTTTGGGGTGAAAATGTAATAAAAAAATTGTAGGGCGTCATAAAAGTGATACACATCTGTACTGGTCGCTTTTCAGAATTATTTTTATTTGTCCTGGGACGGGTATTAATCTATCGTTGAGCACTTTCAGTCGAAATAAAGTCGGTCAATTTAGCTCGTGTGCGCAGATCATCATATAATGATTAGATCACTCTGACAGACGTT